>NC_047103.1:10260901-10503401 GCF_902500255.1 Thalassophryne amazonica | reverse complement strand
AAGAACATCAAAAGAGCAGGATGAGTGTGGTGTGCACAATTAGCCGCGTTCTCCCTCCTTTTGCACGCATTTCTTTATGTCATCTGTCATATTGCAAAGTTCTTTAATGTCTCGAGCCATCGCAGCTGTCCATCGATAATTGCAGTCCACTCCTAACGAAATGAATCTATCTCTGTGTGCTCACTTTTCTCTGTGACAGAAAGATGAAGCGGTGCCGGGGGGGGGGTTAACCAGCTCTTTTCTCTCTGCTCCCCTTTTCCCATGCAGCCTTGCTTCTTGAGTAATTAGGAATTCATACTTTTTGTTCATGCCATAAGAAAACCAGTAACTCTGGCAAGTAACTCTCTGGAACGCACACATCCCCAAAAAGCATTTCAAGCTGCATGTGCAGGCACCAAGTCGACCATGTGCACCTTCCCTCCCACACACACACACACACACACACACATTGATCCACGCTGACAGTAAGACAGAGAAACAATGTTCTGTTGTTTGATGCCCTGTCACCGGCTGCTCATCACTCCTCTGAAATTGCACGGTGTCTCCATTACTCACACTCAGAAGTCGGGTCTTTTCTTGACACCCTCTCTGCCATCTGCAGCCTCCTGCACATCTCCTTGACTTGCACCTTCTGCCTTCCTCTCCTTTTTGCTCTTTTCCTTTCTTCATACTCTGTTTCATTTCCTGGCATCAGTATTGCAGATGCAATCCTAATGCCTTACTCAGTCATCCAGCTGAATTAAACTCATGTCTTTTTATTTCCCTACTGGCCTCTGAAAGTTAACGTTTTCTTTGTTATGTACCTGTTCATAATAAAAGCCTTTACAGACCACAGGTGAATAAATCCTCAACAATATTTTTCATTCTTTAATTACAAACCAAATTTCTTGCAAAGACCATTATTGAGCAGTTGCCTTTTTTAAATCCATTATGCTGACTTTCAGAGATAAACACCACTCTTTCTGTTGCTGTTTTACAGATGATTCTATGTTGTTCAGTAGAAACAGGAAGTTGAAAAGAAGGTAGAAAATGGAGAAGCACCTTGAAAACAAATGTTATGTCCCAATTTAGGGACTCCACCATAAATCAGCACTGCTTTATTTTCCAAGACCTCCGCCTGACCGGAGCATTGTGATTGGTAGAGAGCTGGGCTTTATGGCTGCTCTCAGCTTGCTTCTGTGCTGGAAGCCATGTAGTAAACAAGAGCTTCCAGCAGGGGCAAGATCTTCAAAGACAGAAGTGTGGGTTCATTATTTGGGTTTGTTGTCATTTTTGCTGCTATCAAAAGCGATTGTGGTGTTAAAACTCAAATTCATTTTATTAGTAGTGGCAAATGTACCAGAGACAATACTGGAATTTATCGATTATCAGTCATCTGTAATGTCCGATACATTTTTGGGTGGTTTATCGTTTTATCTTTATCAAAGATAACTTTTCAGTTATGATTATCTGTTATCTGAGTTATTTTTTTGGTTATCTGTGCCCACCACTGGTCTGTGGTGGATTTGGGACTCTGATGGAATGAGTGGACAACTACCAAACACGGGTTCGCAGTGATTCCACACACAACTGAATAACACATGGATAAGACGAACATCTACTGGATATCCACTGGCAAGCAAACAAGCAAGTACAGGACAAAATACCAAACAAATATACAACCACCAGGGAAGCAGTCTGTCTGTCTGCTCAAAGTTTTGAGCATGCACAAAACTTTCTGACAGACTCGCCAGACACCAGTTGACAAGGAACACATTTGATGAAAAAAAGATTTGTACAGGACAAAAATTGACACAAATGCATATCAAAATGTTTCCTTGACTCATATGTTTCCTTAATCTGCCATATCCTCCTCACCACCAGGACATATATATATGTCCTGGTAGTCAGGAGGCTAATGTGACTGAGGTTTTTGCGGGAAAGAAGGCTGCATTCCATAGAGTGTTTGAAATGGGACAGTCTAGTTACACCAGTTATGATATAAGTGGCCAACAAATGCAGCCTGAGAAAGATGCAGCCCCTGAACTGAGACACAGCTGGATGATTGGAAAAATTACTCAGATTATCTGAAAACAATTTTGACTAAACTTTGTGGAATAAATCAAGGTCAGCCAAGGTCAAAATTAGATTTTGAGAAAATAATGAGGTAAAAGCAGCCAATGACATGGTACTTAAAAGTACAGGAAATATTTAGAATGTTTTAAGGAAACATTTCTCCCCAGCTCCCCAGCTCAGTCGCCATGTGTTGGAATTCACCCCGGTGAATGAGAGGGTCGCATCCCTACACCTTCGGGTCGGGGACAGGTCTCTCACTGTTGTCTCGGCCTACTGGCAAAGCGGTAGTGAAGAGTACCCAACCTTCTTGGAGTCCCTGGGAGTGGTACTAGATAGTGCTCTGACTGGGGACTCCATTGTTGTCCTGTGGGATTTCAACACTCACGTGGGCAGCGACAGTGAGACCTGGAGGGGGGTGATTAGGAAGCACGGCCTCCCCGATCTGAATCCGAGTGGTATTCAGTTGTTGGACTTCTGTGCTAGTCACAGTTTGTCCATCATGGACACAATGTTCGACGACAAGCGTGTACATAAGTGCACGTGGCACCAGGACACCCTGAGCCGGAGGTCGATGATCGACTTTGTAGTTGTATCATCTGACCTTCGGCAACGTGTCTCAGACACTCGGGTGAAGAGAGGGGCTGAGCTGTCGACCGATCACCACCTGGTGGTGAGTTGGATCCACTGGGAGGAGAGGAAGCCGGTCAGATCTGGCAGGCCCAAACGTATCGTGAGGGTCTGCAGGGAACGACTGGCGGAACCCTGTCTCAGCGAGGTCTTCAACTCTCACCTCCAGGAGAGCTTCTCCCAGATCCCGGGGGAGGTTGGAGACATGGAGTCTGAGTGGACCATGCTCTCCACCTCCATTGTCGATGCGGCTGATCGTAGCTGTTGTCACAAGGTCTCTGGTGCCTGTCACGGCGGCAGTCCCCGAACCCGGTGGTGGATGCCGGAAGTAAGGGATGCCGTCAAGGTGAAAAAGGAGTCCTTTCTTTGTTGGTAAGTGGGACCCCGGAGGCAGCTGACACGTACCAGCAGGCCAAGTGTGCTGCAGCCCGTGAGGCAAAAACTCAGGTCTGGGAGGCGTTCGGGGAGGCCATGGAGGACTATCGGTTGGCCTCAAAGAAATTCTGGCAAACCTTCAGACGCCTCAGGAGGTGGTCCCTCTGTTTAAGAAGTAGGACCAGAGGGTGTGTTCCAACTATAGGGGGATCACTCTCCTCAGCCTCGCCGGTAAGGTCTATTCCAGAGAACTGGAGAGGAGAATTCAACCGATAGTGGAACCTCAGATTCAGGAGCAGCAGTGTGGTTTTTGTCCTGGTCGCGGCACACTGGACCAGCTCAACACCCTCCATCGGGTGCTCGAGGGTTCATGGGAGTTCGCCCAACCAGTCCACATGTGCTTTGTGGATCTGGAGAAGGCATTCAACCATGTCCCTCGGGGCACCCTGTGGGGGGTGCTCCGGGAGCACGGGGTCCGGGGTCCTTTGCTAAGGGCTTTCCGGTCCCTGTACGACTGCAGCAGGAGCTTGGCTCGCATTGCCGGTAGTAAGACAAACCTGTTTCCAGTGCATGTGGGCCTCTGCCAGGGCTGCTCTTTGTCATCGGTTCTGTTCATTACCTTTATGGACTGAATTTCTAGGCGCAGCCAGGGTGTAGAGGGGGTCTGGTTTGGGAACCACAGAATCTCATCTCTGCTGTTTGCGGACGATGTGGTTCTTTTGGCTTTGTCAAATCAGGACCTTCAACGAGCACTGGAGCAGTTTGCAGTCGAGTGTGAAGCGTCCGGGATGAAAATCAGCAGCTCCAAATCCGAGGCCATTGTTCTCGACTGGAAAAAGGTGCCTTGCCCTCTTCAGGTCGGTGGAGTGACCTTGCCTCAAGTGGAGGAGTATATGTATATCGGGGTCTTGTTCACAAGCAAGGGACGGATGGAGCGTGGGATCGGTGCAGCATCTGCAGTGATGCGGTCGCTATATCGGACCCTTGTGGTGAAGAGAGAGCTGAGCAGGGGGGCTCAGCTCTCTCTTGTGAAGCATGGGGGTGGATTTACCGATTGAGCTACGTTCTGACCCTCACCTATGGTCATGAGATTTGGCTCATGACCGAAAGAACGAGATCGCGAGTACAAGCCGCTGAGATGAATTTTCTCTGCAGGGTGGCTGGGTGCTCCCTTAGAGATAGGGAGAGGAGCTCGGTCACTCAGGACAAGCTCGGAGTCAAGCCGCTGCTTCTCCACATCGAAATGAGCCAGCTGAGGTGGCTCAGGCATCTTTTCCGTATTCCACCTGGATGCCTCGCTGGAGACGTGTTTCGGGCACGTCCCATTTGGGTTCCCCCCGGAGGAGCTGGGGGAGGTGTGTGTGGATCGGGAGGTCTGAGCGGCTTTGCTTGAGTTGCTGCCCCTGCGACCCGACTCCAGATAAAGCGGAAGAAAATGGATGGATAGTTTTAAAGAAATGTTTTAAAAATTTGCCTGTGGTTATTATATTCATTAATGCAATGCCATATCACCTTTATAGGGGTTGTTTTTTCTTTGCAAGAAAATGGTGGAACGACCTCGTATATACTTATTTTCCACCATAATCCTACAATGTGATTTCCTGGATGTTTTTTTCTCATTTTGTCTCTCAGTTGAAGTGTACCTATGATGAAAATTACAGACCTCTCTCGTCTTTCTAAGTAGGAGAACTTGCACAATCAGGGACTGACTAAATACTTTTTTGCCCCACTGTGTATAGCTCTGTTTGATGTTTTTTAAATCTGTGGCAGACAAGTCCATGTTCAGACCAATTTGGCTTTTGCAGAACTTTGAAGCATAACACGTAGATACCTTTCATTGTTGTTTTTCAGGTAAATTATTGTCATTCCATAAAAACAATTTGTCATTAAAAATACATTTGTCTTGCCTAAAATCTGTCACAAATGTAAAGTATGATGAGAATAATACAATACAATAGAAGTGCAGTAGTCTGCACTGTTTTGAGAATCAGTCCAGTTTTTAGTTCGGGATGGGACATGTACAGCGTGCCATTAAATACCAAGAGGTTTTGGGTTTTCTGTGCAAATGATTTTCTCAGCAAGAGGCTTCTTCCATCATGACAAAGTGGAACTCATCAGTGTAACCACCTGCTGAGATGATTGCTTGGCATGGAAATACTGAAATGCTGTGGAACCTTGATGGCACATGGTTTCTAATCCTTGGTTTCAATCATTGAACAAGAAAAATGACATTTTCTCCATCCAACTACCCAGACCAAACAATCTTTCTGTATTACTGTACAAAAGGCAACTGGTTGCCTTTTGTACGAGGTCTCTTTGGAGGATCCTTGGGTACTGTTGGAATGAGTTTGTGTCAGGTTTTTTTTTTTTTGTTGAAGACTCAGATGAAGAATGTCACTTTAATTGTGAAGGAACATCAAGACCAACATTTTGATGAAGCAGCATGTTTGTCTGGCCACATTCCTTCACACAGACACATCAGTGTTTGTGTAGGTCATTTGTAATTTTGTGGGTTTTTTTGTTTGTTTTTTTTTTTGTTTTTTTGTAAAGTAAAAACTCATTTGTTTTAAAAGAAGATAGATAGATAGATAGATAGATAGATAGATAGATAGATAGATAGATAGATAGATAGATAGATAGATAGATAGATAGATAGATAGATAGATAGATAGATAGATAGATAGATAGATAGATAGATAGATAGATAGATAGCTTGTATTATCATTGTCATTACAACAACGAGATTTCCGCACTCACATTCCACAGACAACAGCAATTAATCTACAATTATTACTTGTTTACCGTAATAATGGCACACATCAGAATTAGGACAACACATATACATTTGACATTGTTTATGTGCACTAAACTTGAAACGGTCTGTTTCCCAATTGAGGCGATGTGAGTGTGTTTGTAGCCACTGCAACTGTCAAGTCGCGCCACCAGGCCAGCTTGAGAGGACGAGGCCTGCCGCAGGGAGGGAGGGGCAGGAAGAGTGATAAGAGGAGAGGCTGGAGCATGCTTCGGCTCATGTGTAAGTCTGTCAGTTTATTGTCCTTGTTGGTTGAGATAAGTATGGAGCCAAATAATCTCACCAGAGCCTGAATAAATTCCTCTGGAGGAAAAACAGTGAGCAATTGACCTTGATGCCTGTAGTGTTGCAGCCGAGCAGTGAAGAACACTTTTTACAGTTCCACTCACTCAGCCAAATCCCAATTATGAATTAAGAATATTCCTAATTTTGATTTAAGAATATTCACCGGCCTCCGAAACCTTCAGCTTCAACTGCAAGGCACACATCAGCTCCAAGATGTCATCCAATTTGCGTCTGAGTTCAAGAGTCAACGCAGTCTGAGAATGCACTGCCTTGCCGACCTTGTTAATCATGACGTACAAGCGAGGGCCCGTGGTTCTTGATGCCGCCATCTTGCCAATTTTCCGGTAGATCAGTGCAGCACATAAACCAAAAAGTACCAGCCCTGCTACCATAAGACCAAAAATGAATAGGTCCTCGACGTCCTCCACAGAGAAAGGCGCCAAGCATGCCACACGCCAGGAACTCCAGGAGTCGAGGACATAGCCCACAGGATAGGTTCCATCTGGGCAGGCAGGATCCCCCGGTCCTGACCTTCTTGTAGAAAAAATGGTGTCAATAGTGTTCAGAGACCAGCTGATCAATTCCATGGTTAAGCCAATAGTAGTCCAATAGATCCAGAATCCAATATAGTTTTGAGGAATTCACAAGTCTGGTGAAGTAGGGACTTGAAGGTTAAAAGCAGAGAGATAAGGGAGAGTGGAGGAGATGCAACCGCCCTCGTCGGAGTCCCAAGCTGAAAAGATAACATAAGCTTTAAAGAAATTAGGGTGCCATTTGATCTTCACATTCTAAGGTCCAAAATCCATGATGGCATCCAAAATGGCCCTCATTTGGAAATAATACACAAGATATAATTACAAAGTATCTAAAGATAGGTGTTCTAGCTCAAGAAAACCAATGGAATCATCAAATTTAGGCTGAAGTCTTTATGTACATGGCTAATTTCAAGATGGCATCCAAATGTTATATGAACATTTGATAATTTTGTTTGTTTGCTGCTCAGCTAACAAATAAAGCAAAGTCCATTATCCACAGTTTCTGTGGGTACTTGTTTCCTGCAAGTACAAATAAACTATATCAAATGTTTAAACCTTAACCTTAAAACTGCATCCATTGACGACATTCAATCACCAATTTTGGGCCCGCCATGTCAAGATGTCAAGATGTTTATTTATTTGTCACATGCAAATATACAATATGTAAAATGCAGTGAAAAGTGTCTTTGTACCTGCGCTGACGAAAACAATAACAACAATAGCAAAAGCACGCAATTATAAACACAAAAGTAAAAGGTGCAATAAAGGTGAACTAATTATATATATATATATATATATATATATATATATATATATATATATATATATATATATATTATTATTATTATTATTTACAGGTGTACAAATATGGAGATGAGCTGTCAGGGGGGTTATGCAAAATGTAACGGGGGGTTAAATATGCAAAGAAAAACTGAAAACTGAAATTCTCTATTTCAAGTTCAATAAACGAATGGCCTGGGGAAAGAAGCTTTTCCTCATCGTCTCGGTATTGGTTCTCAAGCAACGGACCCGATGACCAGATGGCAACTGAGAGAGGAGGGAATGTCCAGGGTGATGGGGCAGGCTGAGGATCTTCTCTGCCCTCGACCTGCATCTTTTAGAGTAAAGGTCATGCAGGTCTGGCAGCGCGGTTTTGATAGTCCTCTCCGCAGAGCGGACTACTATCTTAAGGGCAGAGAAGTCCTGCTTCCATGTTTAATTCAGGATGGCAGTCTGTCTGAAATTTCACAAAATAAAAAAGCTAGTTGTCACAGGGAAGTTGTTATCCATGTGGGAATCTCTAGATATAGTTTTTGTCATGACTCAAGGAGGCATGGCACAGATGGTTGTAGGATGCATATGCAGACTCACAGACAAAACTGTTGGAGCAATCAAAAAGGCTTTATCTGGAGGACTGGCAAAAGGTTTGGTACACAGTATAATACACAGTATAACATTCAGCCAGGTGGAGGTAACAGGCATCTGGTTTTGTTTGAGAGGTGGTGATAGGCCAGTTTTCTGCCTGGATGGTTGCCATCTATGATCACGGATGTAATGACACACAGCAGGTTCATATCTTAATACTTCTGAGAAACCTACACAGAAAAGTGCACATATTACATACTGAACCAATAAGTCCTAATCCCGGATGTATGTTTACAGCTAGTAGCAAATATAGCACAAATTATATCATTCACAGATTTAATCAAGCAGACCAAAATACAATTTCTTATTGTAGCCTGACAGCACTGTAGATCAAACACTGTACAGAGTGTATTTCTACTCTCAAATTTAGCAAAATCAATCAATTTAAAAATGTAATTTTTGTTGTTTATTTTTTTTTACTTACTGTGATTCCACCAAAATTGGGGCATGTACATAGGGGAGGAATATAGCTCAGGCCTAACATATTAAACTTCTCCTGAAATTATATGACCTTGAGCATATAGCTGCCTACATCGTCTGTATATATTGAGAGTTATATGCCCAAGGTATTTAACAGAGCTCACTTCTTCGATTGGGACAGCATTCATATGAAACTTTGTTAAATCCACCTTTGCAATAGTTGAGGACATTTTGGCAGTTTACTTTGGGTTACATTGTACACAGAATATATATATATATATATATATATATATATATATATATATATATATATATATATATATAATTTTTTTCTTTTTTTTTGCTAAAATGTTCACATACTTTGAACAGTTTGTTCAACCCAGCACCTGAGGGTGCAAATAGTACTAGATCATCAGCATACTTAATGCAGGTTATCTGTATACTGCTATCATGGCAACCAACATGACATATGTTGTCTACTTCTCAGGTCGTCAATGTGGACACTGAACAAATACAGGGACAAAATTCCACCCTGCCAAACTGTCTTAGACACATCAAAGAACTCTAAGGCTTCTTTCTCCCTTCTGACAGACTTTCTGATTAGCACACCAACTAATCAATATCCTAATCATGTTGTTGGAAATCTCTTTCTGTTCAAGTGTGCTGTACAGAACTGAATGATTTACTCTGTCAAGGCTTTGTTGGCATCTGAGAAACAAGCCAACAAGCGTCCAATAAGCACCCTGTAGACATCTATCATTTCTTTCATCACGTACAGTGCATCCACAGAGGATTCACAGCACTTCACTTTTTTCACATTATGTTACAGCCTTATTCCAAAATCGAGCAAATTAATTTTTTACATCAAAATTCTACTCACAACACCCCATAATGACATGATTTTTTTTTTTAATTCACTTCCTTTGCTCAATACTTTGTTGAGGCACCTTTGGCAGCAATTACAGCCTCCTCCTCTTGAATATGATGCCACAAGCTTGGTGCACCTATCTTTGGGCAGTTTTGCCCATTCCTCTTTGCAGCACCTCTCAAGCTCCATCAGGTTGGATGGGGAGCATCTGTGTGCAGCATTTAAAAACCCACTCCTTTGATATCTTGGCTGTGTGTTTAGGGTCATTGTCCTGCTGAAAGATGAAACGTCGCCCCAATCTGAGGTCAAGAGCGCTCTGGAACAGGTTTTCATCAAAGATGTCTCTGTACATTGCTGCATTTATCTTTCCCTCAATCCTAACTAGTCTCCCAGTTCCTGCTGCTGAAAAACATCCCCACAGCATGATGCTGCCACGAACATGATTCACTGTAGGGATGGTGCCTGGCTTCCTCCAAACATGTCGCCTGACATTTACACCAAAGACTTCAATCTTTGTCTCATCAGACTAGAGAATTTTGTTTCTCATGGTCTGAGAGTCCGTCAGATGCCTTTTGGTAAATTCTAGGTGGGCTGCCATGTGCCTTTTACTAAGGAGTGGCTTCCGTCTGGCCACTCTACTATACAGGCTTGATTGATGGATTGCTGCAGAGATGGTTGTCCTTCTGGAAGGTTCTCCTCTCTCCACAGAGGAATGCCAGAGCTCTGACAGATTGACCATAAGGTTCTTGGTCACTTCCCTGACTAAGGCCCTTCTCGCTCAGTTTAGACAGGCGGTGAGCTCTAGGAAGAGTCCTGGTGGATCTGAACGTCTCCCATTTATGGATGATGGAGGCCACTGTGCTCACTGGGACCTGCAAAGCAGCAGAAAGGTTTCTGTATCCTTCCCCAGATTTGCGCCTCGAGACAATCCTGTGTCAGAGGTTTACAGACAATTCCTTTGACTTCATGCTTGGGTTGTGCTCTGACATGCACTGTCAACTGTGGGACCTTATATGTAGACAGGTGTGTGTCTTTGCAAATCATGTCTCAAGGATGATCAGTGGAAACGGGAGGCACCTGAGCTCAATTTTAAGCTTCATGCAAAGGCTGTGAATACTTATGTACATGTGATTTCCTACTTATTTTTTATATAAATTTGCAAAAGTCTTAAACTTTTCTCACGTTGTCATTATGGGGTATTGTGTGTAGAATTTTTGGGATAAATGAAATTCATTTTGGAATAAAGCTGTAACATTAAAAAATGTGGAAAAACTGCAGTGCTAGGAATCGTTTCTGGATGCACTGCGCACACATTGAACAGTTTAGTGACTCTGATTCAAACAAAACTGATTGGGGTTAGTCACTAAAAATTCATACACGTGGTTCAACAATAAGGTCTCCCGTACTTTAACAATACTAGCAAGCTAAACTTTGTTTTTGTGCAAATGTTTGCTCATTTTGAAATGGATGCCTGCAACACGTTTCAAAATTTGGGACAGTGGTATGTTTACCACTGTGTTCTAACAACACTCAATAAGCATTTGGGAACTGAGAACACTAACTGTTGAAGTTTTGTAGGTGGAATTCTTTCCCATTCTTGCTTGATGTACAACTTCAGTTGTTCAACAGTCCAGATTCTCTTTTGTCATATTTTGCACTTCATAATGCATCACACATTTTCAATGGGCAAAAGGTCTGGACTGCAGGCAGGCCAGTCTAGTAGCCGCACTCTTTGACTGTGAAGCCACACTGTTGTAACACATGCAGAATATGGCTTTGCAATGTCGCTGAAAAAGACGTTGCTTGGATGGCAGCATGTGTTGCTCCAAAACCTGGATGTACCTTTCAGCATTGATGGTGCCATCACAGATGTGTATGAATCAATCAATGTTGGTTTTTGGCCTTGCCGCTTACATGTAGAAAGTTCTCCAGATTCTCTGAATCTTCTGATTATATTATGGACTGTAGATGATGGAATCCCTAAATTCCTTGCAATTAAATGTTGAGAATCATTGTTCTTAAACTGTTGGACTATTTTTTTTTTCATGCAATTGTTCACAAAGTGGTGATCCTCCCATCTTTGCTGGTGAACAGCTGAGCCTTTTGGGGATATTCCTTTTATACCCAAACATGACACTCACCTGTTTCCAATTAGGTGTTCTTTGAGCATTCAGCAACTTTCTCAGTGTTTTGTTGCCCCGTCCCAACTTTTTTGAAATGTGTTGCAGGCATCCATTTCAAAATGAGCAAATATTTGCACAAAAACAAAAAAGTCTGTCAGTTTGAACATTAAATATCTTGTCTGTGGTGCATTCAACTGAATATAGGTTGAAGAGGATTTGCAAATCATTGTATTCTGTTTTTATTTACATTTTACACAATGTCCTAACTTCATTGGAATTGGGGTTGTAAAACATCTCGTCCACATGATTTGCTCTTGTCCATATTCTTGATGACCGCCCTTTTGTTATGTGTTCTCCACATATCTTGATACCTGCTGTTCACCTCATCTCTAAATTTATCATATGTTAGTGACTTCTCTTTCATTGCAGACATATTGTGATGGTCCAGATCCGTATTTCCAGAGTCGGCGGGTTTTTGAGAGCATCAGAGGCTAGGACAATTAGCCAGGAAGTGCACAGCTGCTCAGGTTCGGGTTTTCCACAATGCTCGCCTTTATTACAAACACAAAATTATAACCATACAATGCCAGGTTACACGGCTACTTATTATCCGACTCAGGTACGAACCCATGCATCACTTGTGAGTCAAGTGGCAAAATATAAAGACAGGAGCTCGGCTTTAGACATACGTCCATAACAAGAGCCCCACATAGACTGACTAATAGTAATAACTGTTGCACCCTCTGGTGGCGTGGCATAGTCTCTCTTAAAGGTACATCACACGACCTTGACTGTTACATATTCCCCCCTTGGTGAGACAAAGGCTGACCTCAGCCATCTGCTCTGAGACAGTCCATACTTAAAATACTACCATACATGGTAAAGCACTTAAGGTGTCCGAACCAAACAGGGGTGTACTCTTTGGGGCACCACAGTGCCTGACATACATGTCAGCACTGAATACCGTGTAAGTCCATTAAGTGGGAAAAAGATGTAAATAAACAGGTTCAATACAGGCGACCAAAGTGAATTAACCTTTTTTTTTTCTTTTTTTTTTAACATGCAAAACTCCAGCAAAACAAATCCTTAACTCAACACAAATCAGGCAGTGGGCTCAAAACAAAGCAACATCCACTAACTCCCTAGTATGTCGTAAAAACAAAATCAGTGATATTATGGTGGACGCATAACACGCGAACATATGCTAAAGAACCCCAAAAGCATTACTTCAAGTCAAGTCGGTCGGTGTGGAAAGCGTTAGTCCACCTGGTGTCTGACCATCCCGAGGTTACTCGGGGGACACGTCTTGGTGTCAAGTCATAGCGTTCAGTAGGCGCAGCAACCAAGTCAGACAATAAGAAGTCGTCGGTTAGAGAGTTATGAATCGCTGTGGCAGTCTCGGTCACAGGAATCAGTGTAGAGTCGGTCTGTTCAGAGTCAGTGTTACAGACAGATTCATTGTCATTGAGAGACATGGGGACGGCGGAAGTTGAAGAGACTTCAATGTTCGAACTGCTCGGTTCTGGTAAATCCGGGTCATTAGGCAGGTTGTTGGTCGCGGACTCAGGGCTCTGGCAAACAGCAGGCACATGACTTGTCCATTGGGGAGAGGCTGTGTGCCATGTGTGAAATGGTAGCAGGTTCACCACATGAAAAACTCCTGCATCTGCTCCGGTGTCGATTCTGGCAAGTCTGTAGTTCACGTCTGACAACTTCTGGGAGATGCGGTAGGGGCCAGCGTAGAGTGGGGCTAACTTTGCAGTGAAGTTGCTCATTGCATCAGATTTGTGGTGGGATTTAGCTCTGACGAGTTCACCGATGTTGTAGGAGGCACAGCAGCGTTTCAGATTGTAATAGCGTTTCTGACATTCATGGCTCTCAGTCAGCACAGCTTGAGCATGATCATGTGCTTCCTGAAGCGAGGTCCGCAGGCCTTCAGGATAAGGGACTCCAGGGTCATCAACACCATCACAGGAGGGTTGAACAACCAGGTCAAGCGGCATGTCCAACTCTCGACCATACAGCATCATAGATGGACTTAGACCAGTGCTTTCATGATGTACAGTGCGTAGAGCAAAACAGATTTGGGGAATGTACTTGTCCCAGGTAGTATGTTTGGCTCCCACATACGCACGAATGGCTATTTTGAGAGTTCTGTTCACTCGTTCAGTGGTGGTTGTTTGTGGATGGTAAGCTGTCGTGAGCCTGTGCTCGGTACCAAGTGTAGAAACGACATGCTCAAAGAGTTCACCAACGAATGGTGCTCCCCTGTCAGAGATGAGGAACGAGGGGGCCCCATGTCTGGCAAAAACATCACTGATGAACTTGTTAGCTGCTACTTGTGCTGTAGCTTCTCTCACTGCACTCACTTCGATCCATTTCGAGAAGAAATCCACAAACACAATGATGTAGGCATTACCGCTTGCAGTGCGTGGCAGAGGGCCAACATAGTCCACACCAGTGTACTCCCATGGTCTTTGTGGTTGGATCGGTACCATGAGGCCAGCTGCCTTTCTTTGGCTTGGCTTAGTGATCTGGCACACTGAACAAGACACCACATACCTTTTGACATCAGAGGCCATGTTTGGCCAAAAGAACCTGAGTCTCAGGCGAGCCAGTGTTTTTGAGACACCCAGGTGCCCTGCTGTCGGGTGGTCATGGTAATACCTCAGCAGACTACCTCGGATGGCACTGTCATCCGAGGTAGTCTGTCATCTGACAGACTTTTCTGACTTGTGTAGTGCACGGCTAGCAAACGCCACAGCAACATCTTTCCCCTCATCATCTTTTTGCATTAGTGCAGCACCCAGTCCAGCATCACTCGCATCTGTGTGAATGAAGAAGGGATGTTCAAAGTTGGGGAACCTTAACACTGGTGTGGAGGTGATGCAGTTTTTCAGCAGATCCAAGGCTGCTTGACATGTGCTGTTCCAGTTGAAAGGTGCCCCCTTTTTTGTAAGTGCAAAAAGTGGTTCTGCATGACGGGTGTAGTCCTTCACGAAGCGCCTATAATAGCCTGACAGGCCAAGGAACTGTCGTACTTGCTTTGCAGAGGTTGGCGCTTTAAAGTCCCTTACAGCTTTGACTTTGTCAGGGTCAGGGTAAATACCAGATGGGGTGACACGATAACCGAGGAAGGTGAGCTCACTAAGGCAGAACTGGCATTTACTCGGTTTTAGGGACAGGCCAGCTGATTTTAATCTCACCAAGACCTCCTCCAGATCTGCTAGGTGTTGTTCAAACGTTGGAGAGGCAACAACTATGTCATCCAGGTAAACTGCACAGGATTTGTAAATGAGACCAGCCAGGACAGTGTTCATGAGCCTCTGAAAGGTTGCTGGTGCATTGCAGAGGCCAAAGGGGAGGACTTTGAACTGGAACAGTCCACAGTGTGTGACAAAAGCTGTCTTTGGTCTTGACTCCTCAGCAACGGCCACTTGCCAATAACCTCGAGCAAGATCTAAGGTGGAAATGTACTTTCCCCGGGACAGAAAATCTAGTGATTCATCCACACGTGGGAGTGGATATGAGTTTTTCACAGTCAGCTGATTGAGACCCCGAAAGTCTACACAAAATCTTGGATCTCGTGGGGGTTTATTCACGATGACCACAGGAGCTGACCATGGTCCTGATGCTGGCTCAATGATGCCCTCCTTTAACATTTTTTTAACCTGCTCCTCAATGATTTTTTTTTTTTTTTTTTTGCAGGTGAAGGGCAGTAGGGAGGGAGGTTGACAGGTTTTGCTTCCCCAGTGTCAATTACATGTTCAGCTAATGATGTGCGGCCCAAGTGACCATCAAACAGACTACTGTAGCTCTTGTGCAATCTTAACAGTTCAGCTTTTTCCACCCCTACTAAACAAGCATCCTCTACTTTGTCACTCAGAGCCGATGGTGAAGCATCGAGAAACATCATATTTCCACCTTCAAAGTCACAGGCGTCCGACCTGTCATCCTCAAGGTCATCAGGGAAGGGTTGGTTCTCATCCATCGTTACTGTTCTGGTAGGCACATGTATGGACAGGGAGGTACGTATCATAAAGTCCATTCCCAGAACAATAGGGGAGGAGAGCTCAGCAATTACAATGAATCTCTGGTAGACACGCTTGCCCATAAATCCAATGGTAAGCCAGCTGACTCCTAGTGGGTTACAGTATGTTATTTGCAAGGAGAAGGGGCAAACCAGGTTGTAGTAACAGGTTGATCTTGGTTGTTCCCTGAAATCAAGTCCGCCCTTACGGCTGAAAGTGATGCTCCTGTGCCAAGTATCCAGTGCTGCACCTTTAAAGTTCACTTTGACTTTAAATAGAGTGTTCCATGAAGACAGCGAAGCTACGTCCTCAACGTGATTGAGCACAGGTTGCTCATCTGGGACAGGAGAGGGTGGGGGAGGTGGAGTTATTGTCTGGGGGGGAGGGTTGCCTCTACGAAATGACCTCCCCCCTTGGAAGTTTCCCTGCCTCCTACCAGGGGGCCTTGGTACTGATGCTGGGCCACCCTCAGCCTCATTTGTACCATCAGTGTTGAAGTTTAGACCCTGAGGCTCAGTTTGTTGGAGTTCAGGCATGGACTTGGGAGGACTCGGGGCGCCCCTCTGAGTGATAGAGCAGTTAGGGCAGGTGCGGGATGTAAAACCAGGCATGGAGCATTTGAAGCAGTGAGTGCCACCCTCATTTTTATGTTTTGCTTGAAAGCGGGGAGTATGCATGATATTGGGGCCAAGGACAGAATGGAGATTATGTGCTCTTAGCATTAAGTCAGTGACTGAATCTACAGGTGTGCTAAAAAGAGCGACTCGGTATTTCTCCTGGGCGTGCTTACAGATCAGCTCCATCTGCTCTGTCTCAGATGGGGGATTCCTCAGTTTTTTGAATTCACCAAGCATGTGTTCTACAAATGTGGGTAGGGGCTCCTCAGGACCCTGGAAGTAGTCAAGAATGCCTCTCAATACACACTCTTGGTTATCAGAGGGGAGGAAGACTCTCCTAAACAGCACACAAAAATCGCTCCAACTGGCAACATTGTTATTAAGCACACTGAACCATTTCTTTGCTTCACCAGACAGAAAGCGTGGCAGCTCCCTGAGGATTTGAGCATCTGACAGTTCAAAGGAAGACCTGTAAGTACTAACAGATTATAGCCAGTCTTCTGGGTGGATTACACCAGTGCCAGGAAACACAGGAGGCTCAAGCTTCGCTTGGTGTAATGCAGCTGCTAGAACCCTTGTAGTGTTTGCAAGTTCAAGAGAATATGATTGGTGATGTTCCGTATCCTCCGCAGCTTTAGCATGTGATGGCGTCGCCACATTGGAATATGCAGTTCTCCTGGACAGAGGAGCAGGCACAAAGGGGGTCGAGGTAGCTGCTGGGATGTGGTTGGCAGAGGGGCATGCAGCGGCTAACTTGTCATCTCTATCCCAATGTTCCAGAATTTTTCCTTGTAGATTAAGGGATTCATGTAGGCGCTGAAGCATGTCAACTGTGGCCTGTAAGTTCACTACTTTGCGTGCAAGGTCCACATTTTCATTAGTGTGAGCAGACAGTCTTGGGAGAGCTGCGAAGTCAATGTCATCGTGGGGATCTTCAAAGTCGAAGTACTCAGGGTACTTAGCCATGGCTATTACTCAACAACTCAGTTTGAGGTCTTTAAAACATCCTTTTTTTTTTCTTTTTTTTTTTTTTTTTTTTGCTATTTCTTCACCACATTTCAGTTCAGTTTCAAGAATCCTCACGGCATTGTGGTTTATCTAAAGCCGGTAACTGCGGAGCAAGAAAGCACGACGTGAATCCACACTTGTTCAAACGAGTCAGTTTGGACCTTTGATGTTGCCGACACACGCGGCTAACCAGTTCGGGCTGCTACGCACTCCACAGTACTTATCCACTTTTTGAGTTCTGATAAGGGCTCGTAGGCTCCGGTTTTGCAAGATCGTCCAAGGAAAAGTTGTTCGGGCGCCAATTGTGATGGTCCGGATCCGTATTTCCAGAGTCGGCGGGTTTTTGAGAGCATCAGAGGCTAGGACAATTAGCCAGGAAGTGCACAGCTGCTCAGGTTCAGGGTTTTCCACAATGCTCGCCTTTATTACAAACACAACAATATAACCATACAATGCCAGGTTACACGGCTACTTATTATCCGACTCAGGTACGAACCCATGCATCACTTGTGAGTCGAGTGGCAAAATATAAAGACGGGAGCTCGGCTTTAGACATACGTCCATAACGAGAGCGCCACATAGACTGACTAATAGTAATAACTGTTGTGCCCTCTGGTGGCGTGGCATAGTCTCTCTTAAAGGTACATCACACGACCTTGACTGTTACAATATGACCCCAATGTGTTTAATCGTTTGTGTATTCCTGCCTTTCATGCCTGCATTCCAAAAAACAGTTGGGGTTTGAGTCAATATAGAGCTCCTTAAAAAGATACCTAAAGTACATGACTGTGTGAAGAGAAGGGAAAGGTCAAAGTGGTAGAGTGATGAGAGAGTACTGGGACTGGTAATGATATTTCAAATCAGTAATGTTAACAGGCAATTGTAATCATGACTGGTACAAAAGCAGTATGTGTGAAAAGATGAATTTTTGAGGACCAAAGATGGGCAGAGAATCTCCAGTTTGTCAACAAATGTGCAAGGAAATTATTGAAATGTTTAAAAATGATGTTCCTCAAAAACAGATTAGAGGGTTTTACGTATTTCTCCCTCTATAGTGCACAATATCATGAAACAATTCAAGCAGGCCTCCATCATATAGACCTCATCCTGTGCCCTTCTGATCTTCTTCAGAAAAATTAACAGCATGTCTTTCAGTTCAGTCTCTCACCACAAATACCGAAGCGTCACAGCCCTTTTCTTTCACAATTTTGATGTCTTGAAGGTTCTGTTCATTTTTCTTTGGCCCTTTCTATGGTATGTCCATGTTCAAGTTGAATCAGTGGTTTGAGAGAGGAGAAAAAGAATCTACTGCCTGTCAAGCTGCAAAAGTTGATGCAAAACCTCCAGGCAGGCACAGTTTGCAATTGCCAAATTTGTTGGTGACGAGTCCAAATTGTCTATAAATTACCATGAAAACTTAGTAAAAGCATCTGACTTAGTGGGAGAAAACAGTTTGTGTGTTTTAGGCCATTTTTGCTTCTATCGCTTGTTGCATTTGTGTGTTGGTCTGGTTCCGTATTTCGGAGTCTTCTTTGCTTTCTTGCCTTTTTCATCCTTAGAAGTGGTTTCATTGACCTTCTGTGCTTCTTTGTTCTCTCTCCTTACCTCCTTCTGCTCCTCTTGTCCTCCCCTAACATCTGTGTGTGTGACAGGCGAGGGAGCAGTGACATTCCCATGATGCACCTCTCCTCCCATTTTACTTCTGCCATCCCTCTTTTTCTTTTGGCCTTGCCTGTCTTCACTCACTCCATTTCTCACCTTCCGTTCTTCCCTTCGCCATCTCCACTTTATTCTGTCAACCTCTTTTCGTTTCTCACCTTGCTCTCTCCCGCTCTCACCTTTCCCTACGCCTCTGTTCTTTTTTTCCCCCAATATATATGACCCCCCCTCCCACCCCTTCTAACCTCTGTCAAAATGGGCCGCCTTCCTCTCACCTCTCATCTGTTCTTTTGCTTCCTGTCCTCTTTCCTGACAGTATTTTTCAGTCTCATCCCTGAGATGCCCATGCTTTTTTTGCCCCCACATCCTCTAACCCTTCTTTCTCCCTTTGACCTTTAACATCGAGCTCTTTAGCCCACGGCTCTTTGCTCAGAACTTTGTTTTAGTACATCTTTCCAAAAGAATTGCCTGGCATCACTTTTGTAATCGTTTGAACCTTAATGTCTGGCTACTTCCCAACTCTTCCTTCAAACCAGAACCTCGTTTCTCCTCATTCTCCCTTGCCCCAACTGTCCTCTTTTCATTCTTTTACTGTACTGTCAGAACTACGATTGGTGGACTATAGATACTAAATAAAAAAAAATAAAAAAATAGTAGCAGTGTTGCATGAGAAAACAATCCTTATTAGCACATTGATTCCCTTGGCAGTGTTGGAAAATTGGTTTGTGGAGGCGGGGGGCGCTGACAATCCCTAAAGGCAACAAACAGTCGAAGAGGGTTGTTGTTCTTGGGATTTAGAATGAAAATTGTGTCCAGGCAGTCTAGCCAAATGGTTGTGGATAAAACCTCTTTACACAGCAAACATTCATGCAAGATAATAAGATAAAGATACAAGTACTCTATAGACCCCGAGGACCATTGATGTTAGCAGTTATTCTCGGGATATCATAGAATCTACACCTCCACTTTGATGGGACGTGAGTACATCGAAAGTTACTTCTCCAGCCAGGGTTTGTACATACAGTTGTGCTCAAAGGTTTACATACCTTTGGCTTGCAGAACTTTTTTCTTTTTTCTTTTTTTTTTTTTTTTGGTTGCCATTTTTCAACTTTTTTCCACTCATTGTAAGTGGTTGGGTGAAGCCATTTATTGTCAAACAACTGTGTCTACTCTTTTTAAATCATAATCACAACAGTCCGAGGGCATTTTTTGGACAGTTCACTTGCCTGGCATAAATGTTTTATTACTGCTGTTAACAGCTCTCCCTGCATCCCACAATCAAGTTTTGTCTCTTTATTTCAGGACAACCTGTGGTTTCAGAATATATATGTTTTTTGTTGTGTTTTATAAGTGTAATAAAGGTTTACAATCAAAAATTGGCAAGGAAAACGTTTTCTACGCACATTTATTCAAAACACACAGCAAACTAGAATAAACAACTGTTTTGACATTTTATAAAGGTTATTTAGGTCTTGTGTGAAAGACTGTACAACAAAAAGGTTCAAACAATAAACACAAATGCACATTTTGAACAATATATACAAGATGGTCTATGCGTTTTGTTGTTTATTGATATGGTAAACAGTGCTTTATGCAGAGAAAGCAACAGAGATATCCAGTAACATTCACATGCAAACTAGTGGAACAATACTGATAGATACACACTCTTTGTTTGAGCATGAGAGATTGTCATCAGAGGCTCTCCGTCTGCTTTCACTGATTGCTGTGTGTAATGGTGCAGGGCACACTGAGTATGTACTCAATGGAGCACCCAGGGGGCTATTTAAACAGGCCAACTGGTAACATATCACTCCTGAAAATGATCTTTGGCTTTTCACGTCAGGTAAATCTACCCTACGATTGGATTTTGGAAAACCATGTGACAGTGAACCAATTCCGATTGGACACTCACATTGCGCACATCATCACACAGCTTCTATGAGGAGTACAAAGATGGCCGATGGCTGGCTTGAAAGTCCACGGAGTTAACCTTTCAGCAAAAAAAAGTAAGTTTCTATCTCATATCATTAAAAAGTTATTTATAATTGATTAAAGCTTGGTCTTAGCCGTCGTATACAATGGCGTCGACCACAGAGGGTTAATACTGTGAATTGCCCCCTTTAACATCAATGACAGCTTGGAGTCTTTTGTGGTCGTTGTGGACGAGGCTCTCTGATGGTGAAGCTGCCAATGAATATTTCTTGGCCTTTATTTACATCAATTATGAATAAATACAAACAGTATGGCACTCTATGGTAAATCTGCATGGAGTAGACAGTTCTCAAGATTGATTGTGCAAGAAGGAAAGCCACCAAGATTCCCAGACAACCCAGAAGAAGTTATAGGCTTATGTGGCTGTGAATGGAGAAATTGTGCACAGTGCAAGCTTTGCATTTTGCATCACTGCTCTTAGCTTCATAGTGGAGTAGAGCGGAGAAGGATAGTCTTCACCAAAACAGATCAAATCCTAGTTTGCATCTCAGATGTACCTTGTGGCAATTTGTAGCTAAACTTTCAGGTCTTCTTTTTAAGAAAATCTTCCTCTATACCACTTCATCATAAAGTTGTATAAATGGCTATAAAACAACTGGATGGGATACTCCCAGGCCCCCCACCACCCCAGGATCCTTGTGAGAATGAAGAGCTGGCCGTTTGTTCCACCACCATGATGAAACTGCATTGTTCCTCTTTAATCCAAGTTTGACTATCGGCCAAACCCTCCTTTCCAGCACCCTGGAGTAGACTTTACCAGGGAGGCTGAGTAGTGTGATGCCCCTGTAGTTGGAGCACACTCTCTGGTCCCCTTTTTAAAATATGGGGACCACCACCCAAATATTCCACTCCTTTGGCACATCTACACAGAATGTTGAAGAGACGTCTTATCCAAGACAGTCCCTCCACACCCAGAGCCTTCAGCATTTCTGGATGGATCTCATCAAACCTCGGGCCTTTGCTAATGCAGAATGGTTTGACTACCTCAGTGACTTCTACCAGAGAAATTGATGATGATCCCCCATCAGTTTCCAGCTCTGCTTCTACGACAGGGGGCACACCACTCTGATGCAGGAGTTCCTCAGTGTTCCTTCCAATGCCTAATTACCTCATCAGTTGAGGTCAACCGACTCTTATCCTTACTGCATACAGTTTGGATGGTTCTTCATTTTCCCCTCTTGAGGTGGCACATATGGTCCTCCAGAAGCACCTTGGTGCCAACCAATAATCCTTCTCCATGTTTGTTCTGAACTCCTCCCACTGCTTTGCCTCCCCCACAGCAGAGGCTGCCACCTTTCAGGCCTGTCGGTACCTTGTAACTGCCTCTGGAGTCCACAGAGATAACATACCCCTGAAAGACTCCTTCAGTCGAATGACTTCCCTGACAGCCAGTGTCCACCACAGTATTTCAAGGTTACTGCTCCTTGAGGCACCTAAGACCTTCATGTCACATCTCCCTGCTGTGAATTCAGTAAAGGAAGCTTTGAGCATTGCCTATTCTGATTCAGTGTCCCAACTTCCATAGGGATGTCAGAAAAGCTCTGCCAGAGGTGTGAGTTGAAGATCTGTCAGACAGTGGGCTCCTCCAGACATTCCCGGGTTTATCTGCGCTATCCAGGCTTACCAGGTCTGTCCAAAGTCCTCCCCCATCCTCTGATCCAACTCACCACCAGATGGTGATCAACTGACAGCTCTGCCCCTCTCTTCACCAAGTGTCCAGAACATTCTCAGAGCTAGCTTTTGCCACTTGGGTTTGGTCCATCGAGGCTCTCGACTTTCATTGCCACCCATTGTAGAACCCACCCAACCCCCCCGCGGATGGTGAGCCCATAGGGTGGAGATTGAAACTCCATACTGCCTCTTCAGGCTGTGCCCGGCCACGCTCCTTGGCAAGCCCAGCCACCACACGCTCACTGATGGGCTCGTTGTACAAGCATGGCTCCAGATGGGCGCCCTGAGCTTCCTCCGGCTGGGCCATGGTTCCTGTGCCTTGTTTGTCCGTGGAACCTTTGTGAACTGGCCCCTCACTTGAGATCAATTTGCCATGGAAGACCCCACCAGGAGCACAAAGGCTACAGACAACACAGCTCTCATATTCATAGGATACAGAGCTCATTCCACCATAATAAGGTGAGAGTCCCCAAAGAGGTCAAAGTCAGCATTAGATATTGTTTGTGCATGTTCAAGAATTGTAGCAGTTACTAAATTAATTGATTTGCTGCCAAATTATTTGTTCAAAATATTAGTGTAATGCACCCTTTATTCAGAAACTGGCGATGGTATGCCACGAAGTGGCAACATTCTGTAGTTTTTTTTTTTTTTTTTTTTGTTTTTTTACTCCAACAGCCATCTCAGCTGGTTTGTCTGATAAGCACCATTTTCAGTTTAGAAGAGGAATTTCATTCTCACCTGTCAGTAGTTAAGTGTCCTTGAACAGCTCGGTAAAATTATCCAAGAGCTTGACTCGTACCTATTAATGGCCAACTGCACTATGAATGGAGGCTGTGTTGGCACCTCCCACGACTGAAGGTGCTTGACTGAACTGAAGTACATTGTGCAGAGATACCTTTTTACAGGATGAACACCTCAGCAAATGTGGAATGAATTTAGAGCAGGTACCTCAGTGGGACAGGTGTTGGACTATCAATAGGAAAACTGGATTCAGTTCTGAACATGCAACCTGTCTTTGTCCTTGGACAAGACATTTATTCTGCATGGTCAGTTGACCCAGCTGGAAATGGGTATACGTCTTCACTGGGGAAGGAACCTGCGATGGATTGGTATCCTATCCAGGGGGAGTTGTAGAGTCTCACGCACTTCTTCCTACAGAATCCTGGGCTAAGCGCAAGCACCAATGGCCTGTGATGCCTGTATAGGACTTATTCCACTGAATTGGTTCATTGGTTTGAAAGAGCTGTCGACTGATCACCACCTGGTGGTGAGTTGGATCCGCTGGGAGTGTAGGAAGCCGGTAAGACCTGGCAGGCCCAAACGTATCGTGAGGGTCTGCTGGGAACAACTGGCAGAACCCTCTGTCAGCGAGGTCTTCAACTCCCACCTCCAGGAGAGCTTCTCCCAGATCCCGGGGGAGGTTGGAGACATGGAGTCCGAGTGGACCAAGTTCTCCACCTCCATTGTCGATGCAGCTGCTCATAGCTGTGGTCGCAAGGTCTCTGGTGCCTGTCGCGGCGGCAATCCCCGAACCCGGTGGTGGACACCGGAAGTAAGGGATGCCATCAAGCTGAAGAAGTCCTACTTATCTTTGTTGGTAGGTGGGACCCCAGAGGCAGTTGACAGGTACCGGCAGGCCAAGCGTGCCGCAGCCCGTGCAGTCGCAGAGGCAAAAACTCGGGTCTGGGAGGAGTTCGGGGAGGCTATGGAGGAGGACTATCGGTCGGCCTCGAAGAGATTCTGGCAAACCGTCCCACGCCTCAGCAGGCAGAAGCAGCTCTCCACCGGCACTGTTTACAGTGCGGATGGGGAGCTGTTGACCCTGACTGGGGATGTTGTCGGGCGGTGGAAGGAGTACTTCGAGGATCTCCTCAATCCCATCGTCACATCTTCCGAAGAGGAAGCAGAGACTGGGGATTCGGAGACAGACTCATCCATTACCCAGGCCGAAGTCACCGAGGTGGTTAGAAAGCTCCTCGGTGGCAAGGCTCCTGGGGTGGATGAAGAAGGGGGACCGGAGGGTGTGTTCCAACTATAGGGGGATCACACTCCTCAGCCTCGCCGGTAAGGTCTATTCCAGAGTACTGGAGAGGAGAATTCGATCGATGGTCGAACCTCGGATTCAGGAGGAGCAGTGTGGTTTTTGTCCTGGTCGCAGCACACTGGACCAGCTCTACACCCTCCATCGGGTGCTCGAGGGTTCATGGGAGTTTGCCCAACCAGTCCACATGTGTTTTGTGGATCTGGAGAAGGCATTCGACCGTGTCCCTTGGCGCACCCTGTGGGGGGTGCTCCGGGAGCACGGGGTCCGGGGTCCTTTGCTAAGGGCTATCCGGTCCCTGTACGACCGCAGCAGGAGCTTGGTTCGCATTGCCGGTAGTAAGTCAAAATTGTTTCCAGTGCACGTTGGCCTCCGCCAGGGCTGCCCTTTGTCACCGGTTCTGTTCTATATTTTTATGGACAGAATTTCAGGGTGTAGAGGGGGTCTGGTTTGGGAACCACAGAATCTCGTCTCTGCTGTTTGCGGACGATGTGGTTCTGTTGGCTTCATCAAATCAGGACCTTCAGCGTGCACTGGGGCGGTTTGCAGCCGAGTGTGAAGCATCCGGGATGAAAATCAGCACCTCCAAATCCGAGGCCATGGTTCTCGACCGGAAAAAGGTGCTTTGCCCTCTTCAGGTCGGTGGAGTGTCCTTGCCTCAAGTGGAGGAGCTTAAGTATCTCAGGGTCTTGTTCACGAGTGAGGGACGGATGGAGCGTGAGATCGACAGACCGATCGGTGCAGCATCTGCAGTGATGCGGTCGCTGTATCGGACCGTCGTGGTGAAGAGAGAGCTGAGTAGGGGGGGAAAGCTCTCGATTTACCGATCGATCTACGTTCCGATCCTCACCTATGGTCATGAGATTTGGCTCATGACCGAAAGAACGAGATCGCGAGTACAAGCGGCCGAGATGAGTTTCCTCCGCAGGGTGGCTGGGCGCTCCCTTAGAGATAGGGTGAGGAGCTCGGTCACTCGGGAGGAGCTTGGAGTCGAGCCGCTGCTCCTCCACGTTGAAAGGAGTCAGTTGAGGTGTCTCGGGCATCTTTTCCGGATGCCCCCTGGACGCCTCGCTGGAGAGGTGTTCCGGGCACGTCCCACTGGGAGGAGGCCCCGGGGAAGACCCAGGACACGCTGGAGGGACTACATCTCTCGGCTGGCTTGGGAACGCCTTGGGGTTCCCCCGGAGGAGCTGGAGGAGGTGTGTGGATCGGGAGGTCTGGGCGGCTTTGCTTGAGCTGCTGCCCCCGCGACCCAACTCCGGATAAAGCGGAAGAAAATGGATGGATGGATGGATGGTTCAGTGCCATGTTTTATTGCTATGCTTTGGATTTGTGGTGTTTGTAATAAAAGCCCTCTACTGGCAGTGAGATTTTTCTCTTGAATGGAATCACCCGTTATACCGTGCACACTCAACTCCACCTTTACCCACTCCAGTCTCTGCTTTCTGTTCCACATGGTTCAAACCCACCTGCAGTTTGCTCTCCGTTGATGGCACTCCCTCTAAATGGGTTCAGTTCATCTCTCTTTATCCCAGGTTTTCCATTCTTTTCCCTTTGCGCTGTTCCTCTTCCCCTCGTTGCTCTCGGCCTCATCCATCACCTTCTTTACCATAACTGCATTGCTCTCTTTCACTCTTTTTTTTTCTTCTTTCAGTGCATCCACAAGATCTTTCATCTCTGGCCTGATGAATATCACAGCCATAAAATCGTCCGTCATCACTCCCTCTTGTCTTTCCTTCATCTGTCTCTCTTAGTCTTGCTCATTTCCATTTCTGTACGTCACTCTTCCCGACGACACCCCAGCTGCTGCTGCTGCTGCGGCTGCATGTCACCTATTGTCCACAAAGCTTGCTGTTTTTAACTTATTTATCTATCACCATCATCCCACCCGTTCTCATCGCCCTAGCTCCATCCCTCCCTTCACTCTCCTCTTTGATAGCGTTTTATCCCCACAGGGGAAGTGCTTTGCTGCAACGAGGTTTTTGAGGTATTGACGTTTCCACTGATACGAGCCTGGTTATCTGTCGAGACAGGGGCTGGAGTGTAATGGCTCTGTAATTGGATAATATATAGGATTTTTGTCGGAGGGGAATCATCACAATCGACCCACCCTCTATTTTATCATATGCCTATAATCTCTCTTGCCTTCACTGATCTTTGTTTGATGCTCTTTTCTTGCTCTCTCATACTTTCTATGCTTTAGTTTGTCTACTCTGCTTGGTGTCTGGCACTTGTTGTCAGTTGTGTATCAGTTGCTCTTCTTCGCTGGTGCTTTCAGCTGACCACTTTCTTATCTGTCCTTTAGGGGGAAAAATCTATTAGAGAAAATCAAAGATGACTGCCATGACACGGCCAGTTTGCAGGCCATCCACCACCCACTCTTCCCGATAATCATTTCACAGTGGCTGTCTGTCACAAGCACCGCTGTTTGCCGCACTGGTACATCTTTGGAGGTCGGTGTGTTTGTGTAAAAGGCGTGCACGAGCCTGTACAGCTTTTCTTTGCTTCTAATGCCAGATGAAATCAGGTCAGTGGGATCACGGCCAACATTTCTCTTTCCCTTCTCTCCAGAAGTCATGTTGTTTTTCTACATCGTTTAACCCGAGATCCTTTGCGAAACCCACTAAAGTTTGGCTCTTCCTCAGGTCAACATCTGGAGGTGCATAAGGGGCAACGTCTCGACTGAACATGTGGGTTTGTCTTGGAATGAAGATGGAGTGGTGAAGTCTCTGATGGCACAAGGACATTGGCTGCCATTGGATGAATTAGGAAGCAAACACAGTCATCCATTTCCACAATTTTCCTATAACCGGTGGGGGGGGGGGCATTGAAGCTTCCTTTGACCCTTTCAGAGATTATTATATCCTTCACTGAAATACTGAAATGTGTCAGAACGTTCCCCTGGACAGTGCACCTAACTTGTATGTGAGATTATCACCTTGGGAACTGTGTTCCTGAATATATTTAGCAGACGAGTGTGGAGGAAAAAAATACTGTGCCATGAAAAAGCCCATTTCCTGAGTTTCTCAATTTAGGCATATTTATTGCATTTCAGCTACTCCACTGAATAAATGCTCAAAGCAGATTGCAATAAAAGTTGGAAATGCCTATTATTCTTGTCAGATGAGAGTAATATTCTGGGCCTGGTGCTTGTGAGCAGATAGCAGGGAGGCACGGCCCCCATGGTAGGAGGCTAGAAACTGAAGTGATAAGTCGTCTACGCTGTGCTGCAAACACTGTTGAGATACATCATGACCATTGTCTTCTTGGGGGGGGTTTGAAAAAGTTTCATCATCCAGCTGCTTACGATTTTAGAGTCTTCCCAACATGAGAATATTCACAAGTTGAATCAACTTGAGCTTCGATCCCACTTTCACATGTGTTCTGGAAGGTCATGATTAATACCTGTGACAGACCGGAGTGTGATGATCCAGTTTCTCCAAGCATGATGGTTTGGTGCTACAATCCACCATGCTGGTACCAAGCAAAGAATGCATTAACAACCACAGCACAAACACAGACACTGTAGCACACCTGCAGGATACGTTTAACACAACTGTGTCACCTCCTGGTGATGTTATGGCATATACAACAACCTTATGGGTACTGTATCTCAATTCACCCGTTCTGGACCCTCTAAAGTTTTCCAAGGTTGTTCAAGGTTTCAAGGTATACACTTCTGCAATTCAGATCCATGAAACAGAGACTCCCGGGTTCACTCAAAGGTGTTAAGATTAACTGACTTGAAATTTGGAGTCACATCAACAAAGGATGTGCATCTTTCATTTTTGCATTGTTTACCTTCAAATAAAATATTTCATGAAATACCAGGGACCTTCTCTGAGTTTTCTGCTGTTCTGCAGCAGCACATTGTTCACCACTGGGGCCATTACCACATACAGCAGCAGAAAGTGCATCAAATAGGAAACCCAACCAAAGAAGCACGGCTTAATATTCGAGTTCTGAACCGGTATGAGAGTATAAACAAATTGCAAACCGAAGATGAAGTTGAGACGGGCACATTTATCCATGATGCCACCTGTCTTTTTTTTTTTTCTCATTCAAATTTGAAAAGTTAAATATTCCTGTGACCAATCTTGTGATATCCTCACACTGATCTTTGAGGTTTTACAACAGTTTGAAGAGGCAGAAATGGGAGCTAAACAAGCTTAGTGTTAACATTGATCAATCAACTCATTCATAGTACATTTAGATACCCAAATCACAGTCACCTTGGTTCAATGATTACCTGCATGACCTCAAGCAAAAAGCAAGAGGTCTAGAACGGAAATGGCGTTGTTCAAAATTAGAAGCATTCCACCTTGCGCGGCATGATGCTATCTTAGACTATAAGCATGCATTATTGGCTACAAAGTGGACCTACTATTCTGATTTGATCAACAAAAACAAGCATAACTCAAAGTTCTTGTTCGACATGGTGGCAACACTTATTCATGGACAACCAACTGTAGTTTGTTCTCCTTTTACAGCACAAGATTTCCTGGATTACTTTGAGAAGAAAATAAGACATTAGGTTAAACATATCCCAGCATGTCTTAACCCAGCCACCATGCTATTGAGGTGGGCACCACTACTGAGGTATTACCTACATTTACAGAATTTGATAGTATCTCACTAGGCATGCTGACGAAACTCGTAATGTCAACAAAAAGCACAACCTGTTTATTTGATCCTATACCAACAAAACTGTTTAAGGACCTATGGCCCACTCTTGGGCTGACTCTGCTGGAAATTATTAATCTTTCTTTAACTTCTGGATCTGTTCCTAAATGTTTCAAATCTGCAGTGATTAAACAATTACTTAAGAAACCTAATCTGGACCCTAATGTATTGAAAAACTATCGGCCGATATCAAATCTATCATTTTGCTCTAAAATTCTGGAAAAAGTGGTGTCAAGGCAGCTCGTGAACAATCTTACTGAGAATAATCTCTTTGAGCCACTGCAGTCTACTTTTAGAAAATATCATTCCACAGAGACGGCTCTCACTAAAGTGATGAATGATGTTCTGCTTACAATGGATTTGGAAACCACTACAGTTCTGTTGCTGTTAGATTTCAGTGCTGCATTTGATACAGTGGATCATCATATTCTACTTGATAGGCTGGAAAATCATTTTAGGATTACTGGGAATGCCCTTGCATGGCTGATGTCATTCTCACTGTGTTTTGCACAGTAACACTACCTCTAACCTTAGTGACATGAAATTTGGGGCTCCACAGGGGTCTGTCTTAGGCCCCCTGCTTTTCTCCCTTTATATAGCACCACTTGGGCAAATATTGTGGCATTTTGGGATTACCTTTCACTGCTATGCAGATGATGCTCAGTTATACATGCCGATAACTGCTGGTAATCTTGTTCATATAAAATCCTTAGAAGATTGCCTTGCAGCAGTGAGAAGTTGGATGTCTACAAACTTCCTACTTTTAAACTCTGATAAGACTGAAATGATGGTTCTTAGTCCAGTGAGACATCTGCATCAATTTGACCAGTTAACGCTCAGCCTAGGCTCATGTGTCATACATCACACTGACAAAGTGAGGAACCTTGGTGTAATTTTTGATCCTTCCTTGTCCTTTGGCCTCCACATTAGAAATACTGTATTACTAGGACTGCTTTCTTCCACCTGCAAAATATAGCAAAGATTCATCCCATCCTGTCTATGGCTGATGCTGAGACCCTGATCCATGTGTTTATCTCTTCTAGATTGGACTACTGCAATGTTCTATTTTCTGGTTTACCGCAGTCTAGCATTAGGGCTCTCCAATTGGTTCAAAATGCTGCAGCCAGACTTTTGACACAAAGCAGAATGTTTGACCACATTACACCCATTTTGGTGTCTCTTCACTGACTTCCTGTCCCAGTGAGATAAGATTTTAAGGTTCTGTTAATTAGCTATAAAATTATTCATGGACTGGCACCTCCCTACCTAGCTGACCTAATTAAACCTTATGTACCAGCCCGGGCCTTACGTTCTCAGGGTGCAGGACTACTTTGTGTCCCTAGGGTGAATAGGAAGTCTGGAGGTCATAGAGCTTTCTCTTATCATGCCCCTGTTCTGTGGAATGATCTCCCTGCCCTGCGTCAATAAAACAGTCAGATTCTGTGGTGACTTTCAAGTCCAGACTTAAGACGCACTTATTTTCCCTTTCATATGGCTAGCATACTGGTACAGTCTTGTTTTATGCCTTTTACTCTTTTAATTCATTTTATTAGTAGTTTGAGCGTGCCGCAGCCTCAAATTTACCTAAATTCTGGGTCTTTTAGTGAAGCCCAGAGCTAGTAGCTGGCGATCACCTTAGTATTTCTTCTGTTTTTCATGTTGATTAATGCTGGCAAATTATACAGTATTTTTTGTCTTTTTCATGCCTGATTCTGTTTTTTTCTCTCTGTTTAAGGTGCAGCTCCATCCAGAGATGGGAGTTGTATTTGTGTTGGTGACCCTCCTGTCCTGTGCACCAACAGCATTCCTTGTATATTCATCCGTGAATTGTTCTGTGAATTGTTTCTGTAATTTATGTTTGTAGCATGGCCCAAGCAGAGGGTCACCCCTTTGAGTCTGGTCTGCTTGAGGTTTCTTCCTCAGAGGGAGTTTTTCCTTACCACTGTTGCTCTGGTGGTTGGTAAGGTATGGTTAGACCTTTGTGTAGCGGCTTGAGGCAAGTCTGATTTGGAGCTATATAAATGAAAATAAATTGAAATTGAAAAAAATGTCATGGTTTCAGTGTTGTGCTGTGGACTTTCCAGCACTCAAAATTTCAAATTATGTTGGTCATTCAAACACGAAAACTGTTCCATTTAGGAAAATGTCTTTCATACATATATAATGGTATTCCTGAAGATGTGAGTGTGTCAGCCGATTATATGATTCACAAGTGGAGTGCACGAGTCATTCAGCCGGTTGTAACCCGGTGTGCACTTAATAAAACATTACTTCTCCCACGCGGGACTGAAACTGTGTAACTACTCTTTGTTAGATGTCGTTCCTGCAGCACTGTGCTGCCTCTCTGTCGGTCTTGGACTGGAGAACTGGTCTGCACAGAAATGCATAAATCTTAGCTTATAATTCATCTGAAGCACTTGCTAAAAATAATTTTTTTCCACCAATGTTTGTTACTGTGGTTTCTGTTAAGCGCTACTTGTGCTTAGCATGGTGCATATTGGCAGAATGAAACGCAGGCATGTGCACAGTCTCAGTGACGGTCAGTTTCAGGTCTTGGCTCTTAAAGTTCAAGTAGACTTCCAAGGCTGCTTGGCCGTGCATCTCTTTGCATGCGGGTTTAATCAGTAAAGACATAAAACTTGTAGTTTTAAAGTTATGATGAATTCAGTTATTGATGGTCAGTTACAAATTGGCAGATCAATGATGTAACTAATCGCTAGTTTGTGACCGCATTTTATTTTAAAACGAGTTGAGCTATAAGACATATTTCCATTCATCATGGAATGTTTTCTTCGCAGGTGCTGGTGGATGGTCTCCTTTAGACAGTGATCACTATCAGTGGCTACAGGTGGACCTGGGTTCCAGAAAGCAGGTCAGCGCCATAGCAACCCAGGGTCGTTACAGCAGTTCTGACTGGACTACTCGGTACCGCCTCCTCTATAGTGACACAGGACGGAACTGGAAACCATACCACCAAGATGGCAACATTTGGGTGAGTGAAGAGGAAATTTTTTAAATGCACTGAAGAGGTTTGAAGGTGAAGCTCTGTGGTGGTTCTAAGAGTTCTGTAGGCTGTACCTTTCCTACTGTCAATTCAACCATAAAGACTCAGGAGATAAGAAAACATTAGATTTGAATCCATAGTGATGCTGTCCAGAATATTTGTCGGCGGTCAGAATCATAACTGTGTAGGGGTACACAGATCCTTGAATCCTGCCATTGGAAGAAGGCGGGGAAAAAGATATCAGACAGGGACCGGTGATGGTGGTGGGGTGGAAGAGGTAGCTTCCAGGTCAGTGGCTGCAAGCAGCAAGGCAGTGTTAGAACTGATATCCTTAAATAACATGGACATTTGCTGTTGGCTGTTAGACAAGGACTGAAACTGCTTCCTGTTAGAGAATCATGAATAAATATCCCCTTTATATAAGTATAGAGGTATAATCAGTACACCAAGTTTGGTCCAAATAATGTCAACCCTCTAAGTTATTTTGTTCACACTTGGCTGGACAGATGCATAGAGCCCAAAACAATGACAAAATAACTGAATTTACAGGTCCACAGCTCTGTTAGAAAAAGAAAGCTCTGCATAATTTAAACACAAAGGTCCAGTTCCGTCCCTTGATGATGTTCGACCAAATTAATTTTCTTCAGTGTGTGCCTTCAAATGGGGTGCATTGTTTTTACGGACAAACTGGACGGATGGACAGCTTGATTTGTGTGGGGTATAAAAATAATCCAGTGAATGCCGTCTGTCTTGTGTTTAGCACAGAAGACGTTCTACTTAATGACTTTATAAACACGTAAAGTAGCTCCATCGGTATGCTTTTTTTTTTTTTACTTGTTCAGAATAGTTACTTTGACAAATATGGATCTTTTATAGCCGAAAGTAAATTAAGCTGTTGTTTTTGTGCACTGTATCATAATTGGACACAGATTATTATTTTTCAGTAGTGTTTTCTTCCTGCTATTAACCCTGATTCATTGCTCTAATATTCCTATAAATTTTTCAAATCCCACTCATCTTTAGGGTGTTTTTGGAACTATAGCTAGCAATTACTTTTTTGTTCAGCTGTATGACATATATATTGCTTTTTAATTTATTGCCAATGTAATTCAGAACACTGCTTATGTAAATAACTATAAAGCAAATAATTTTTAGCCAGGCACATATAATCAATAACCTTTGTGCACAGTTACGAGGAACACCTATTTGGTTTCTCTCCCCTTTGACTTATGTGGAGAAGCTTTGGGATTCCAGCAATGCAAATAAAAGTCCAAACACTTTTTGGTCTTTAAGGTGAAAAAGTTTGTGCACAGCTGTGTGCCTCATATGAGTGCAGGTGCTGATTGTATTGGAGCCATCAGTGGTATTGATCATGGGGGTGGAAGTCATTGCCACTCAATCACTTTCAGCTCAATTCCATCCTCCGGTGGATGCGGAGCGGGCAGCGACCCCCCCCCCCCCCCCCCCCCCAATCACTGCCACATTGATGACTTAACGCTTTCACAGCAGCTCGGATTTGAAGCTTTGAGTCTATGAGACTTTGACGCCAGTTCCAACTGGGTGATTCACTGCTGGGGATAATTGGTAAAGCTCTGTTACCAGCAATATTGGCTTTGTGAAAAATAATGTTTTTAATTCTTTGCTAATGTCCTGCTGAGGAGTCACATTGGCATTGATGAAGTGGTGCAATAATTAAAATGCCTAAACAGAGGAAAATGCCTGTGAGGCTGCCCATACTTTCACAACACAATTAATGAGCTACGCAACAACCAAGCTGACAGGGAAAGGCTGCCAATAACATCGTTATGAAAGATAGATTTGTACATAAATCACATCATAATGAAGACTTTTTACTGTTAAATTAGATTAGGCACCCCTGGGAGTTGTTTTGACCACTAAAGGTAATGTAGAGTAAATCTTAATGAGCTGATCCCCATAGTGTTTGATTTGCCTTTCCAAGCTCTTCCACATGCATCACATGAGGGTGATGACACGCATACGCCTGATTTACAGGTTTGTTAGATTGTTGATTTTCTTCACTTGGAAGTACATTCAATATGCTTGTTAAGCCTCAAGCAAACAGTTAATCAAAAATGCTTGATTATAAAACTGCACCCTCAAATCCTAGCTTTCAGCCATGGAATTGAATTTTGGGGGGCTGCCCTCACATGTAGCAAGAGACCTCGTCATCCCTCCAGAGATCTTGGCCTGGGTTTAAAACTCAGCCCAGGTTAGGGGTAAGGTTAGCCACATGCCCAGTTCACACCTGGGGCCAAATTCGCATCAGGCCGATTTCTCCAATTTCCCCCTCATCAACCCCATGTCAATGTGGGGTAAATATGTAGTGGATGAAGAGGAGAACTTATTGAAATCATCAGACAAGTTCTGCCATAGATACCTTCACAAACTATAAAAAATATTGGCAGAGCCTTGAAGGTTTTAGAAAAAGTTTTTAGTACCTTACGTCAAAGAACTTTTGTTTTTTGTTGTTGTTGTTGTTATTGTTGTTGTTGTTGTTTTTTCAAGCAGTACCTATTATATACTTATGGCGGGTAAAATGAGTATTGAACACCTCACCAGTTTTCTCAGTAAATACCATATTCGCATGTCCGAGAGCCCAGGGCCAAGCATCACCCCACCAACTTTTTTGAAGAAAGTTGGTTCAAAACCCACCTGAAATTAGATGATTATTTTTATGAAAGTTTATTAAAAACCCACCTAAAATAAATTAATTCCATGACCCCAGCATAAACAAAGTTTGTCAGAAAGTTTTGTGCATGTTCAAAACTTTAAGGGGAGTTCAAACTGAGATCTTTCTTGCTGCCGTTTTGGGGGTGAGGGAGTGGGACACAGAACACGCAGCATTTATGGACCGAACATGGGGAAACTGACTTCACGTGTTGATGGTGACAGACTGGATGTTCTACTGTTTTCAGTGTGAGGCTGACGAGAAAATTATGGATTTTTTTTTTTTTTTTATCTTAATGAGCAGGAATCATGAACAGCAACAAATGGATTATTTAACTGCAGATCTGCGTGGATTTAAACAGGTAGGAATTTTGCTTTTTAAGCTTCCATGAGAGTGAGTTTTCAGTGAAGTAAATTATTGTCTTCATGCTTAACATTGAAAACTGACTGTGCACGTCACGACATGTCACTTTTTTTTTCTTTTCTTTTTTTTTTCTGTGCCAGATATCAGCTGACAAGGAACACATTTAATAAACTACAGCCCCACGCTGCAGAGCGCAAATCTCCGCCAATACTAGTTTCCAACTCCACAAATTTTTATCTTGAAAAAATTTTTCAAGGTCAAAGTCTTGTTAGAAGTGGCTTTACATACACTAAAATATAATACAAAATATAAGTCAAAAGGGCTTTTCAATGTTAATATAAAGCATCTTCTAAATCCAAACACTGACCAGATGCAGATTAAACTTGGTCTTTTCATTGAGAGTGCCAGTTTGCACCTCATTGTCACAGATGAGAGTGATTGAGGCACTTTTGTTGGAGATATAATACAAAATGTACACCAAATGGGCTTTTCAAAATTAAATTCAAATGTCAACAAAATCCACAATCCAGATCAGATCTGGCTCAAACTTTGTCAGGCAATAGTGAGTGCCAGTCTGCACCTCACTTTCAAATATGTGACTGGAGCATGTTTGATTTAGATATAATGTAAAATATACATTAAATGGGGTTTTCAATGTTAAATTTAAATGGCCACAAAATCTGTAATCTTGATCAGATCTGGATACAACTTTCAGTCTATAAAGGACACCATCCTACATAACAATCTCAAATATGAAAGTCATTTAATCTTTTTTGACAGAGTTATGAATGAAAATTTGTTCAATGTAAAAGGTAGGGATTTTTAAAATTTTCCAAGATTTTTTCCTGATTTTGACCTTTGACCTACAATCTTGAAAATGCAATCAGTTATTGCCTATCAGGATATGAATCCTCAGTAAAAAGTTCATAACAATATATGAAAAAATGTGAGCTCCAGGTTGTTTACAAACAGACAGAGGTGAAAACATAACCTCCTCCAACTTCACTGGTGGAGTTGATGACAAAAGGAAAAAAAAACAGGCACAGACATGTGATTTATTCTTTTTTTTATGAGGAAATCAGTCATTTTATTGAAATTAGTGGTTTGACAAACATAATATTTGTTGGCTGACTTTGTGTACAGTGATGTACATTTTCCTGTGTCCTTTCACATTATTACACATTTCTGTACTTATTTGTTTTGGTTTCTTTATATGTCTCTATTACTTGGGTTGTTACTCACATCTGGTGAAAATTTCACGTCAACAGTTTCTTTAGAAATATATTTACTGAGAACAGTGGTGATGTGTGAAATACTTTTCCTGCTGTTTATCAGTGGTGGGCCCAGTTCCCCTAATCCACTAACCCCCAATCATTGAAGCTAACATTTTCATTAGCGGATTAGCTTTTCAGATAACTTTGAAAACCATCAGCGAACCAATTAGCTTCCAATAAATTTAGCTCTGATAAGTTTTAGACCGGTAGCACATTTTTTGTGGACATAGTGAATAAAGCTTAACAGTTATAAACATTTGTAAAGTCTGAAATCAAAGATTTTAGTGCCTACCTGTTAAAAGTTTTGTAGCAGACAGACAGCTATGAATGGTAGAGCTCTATTCTCCATAGGCAGTGGAGAGTTGACGACTATAGAGAAAGAAAGAGAGAGGAAAAAAAGATAATTTATTTTTAACACCATACACACTTGGTAGCATATCACTGGAGTCATGCAAGATAGTTTTGACTTATGGTTAAAATTTTAAACAAACTAATACTGGACACGTTATTGAAATTAACGTCATGTCTGTCATTTTACAAAGTAATGCACTCATTTTGAAGGTTTTAGAGTTTAGACACACATGCCACAATGCATTATGGGAACATTAGTTTCCTGATGTCAGTGGTTGGTTAGTTGTTGTACAAGTTACTGAAACATGTGGTGGGTTTTACAAAGAAATCTGTAATTGTAAATATATATTTTTTTCATTTGTAAAAAAAAGGCAATATGAAAACTGAAAATTCTGTTTTTTAAGGGATTCAACACTTTTAGCGATGTGTGGCATGAACATGTGCCATGAACACATTTCCACCCACCACACATTTCAGTAAATTGTCTGCCTGTGCATGACTTCAGTGACACGCCAGCAAGTCCGTATGGTGTTAAATTTTTTTGCTCCTCCCTCTTCCTTTCTCTCTTCTCTTTCCTTTATCTCTGGTCACAGGTCTCTTTTGCTGAGAGAAGGCCGATCTGAGACAGAACGCTGACTCATTGTTATCAGTAGCTGCCAGTGCCTTGAAGTCAATACTGAAGGTTCTCAGTTTAGCTTTTACCTGTAACTTCCACTAACTTTTTTAGGGGTTTATTGGTTTAGCTTTATAAAAGCTAACTTTTCAGTTCGCAGATTAATGGTTATCAAAGCTAACTTTTTGGTTAGCTGTGCCCACCACTGCTGTTTATGGACTCTGTGATATCACTATCTATCTATCTACAGTGGTATGTAAAAGTTTGGGCACCCCTGCTGATTTTTATGATTTTCTTTTAGAAATCATTGGTTGTTTGAATCAGCAATTTCATTTAAATACTGTATATCATATAGCAAACAAACACGGTGATATTTGAGAAGTGAAATGAAGTTTATAGGATTTACAGAAAGTGTGCAATAATTCTTTAAACAAAATTAGGCAGGCGCATACATTTGGGCACCCCAACAGAAAAAATACATCAATATTTAGTAGATCCTCCTTTTGCAGAAATAACAGCCTCTAAACGCTTCCTATAGCTTCCAATGAGAGTCTGGATTCTGGTTCAAGGTACAACCCCATTTCCAATGAAGTTTGGGATGTTGTGTAAAATGTAAATAAAAACAGAATACAATGATTTGCAAATCCTCTTCAACCTATATTCAATTGAATACACCACAAAGACAAGATATTTAATGTTCAAACTGATAAACTTTGTTGTTTTTGTGCAAATATTTGCTCATTTTGAAATGGATGCCTGCGACACATTTCAAAAAAGCTGGGACAGTGGTATGTTTACCAATGTGTTACTTCACCTTTCCTTCTAACAACACTCAATAAGCGTTTGGGAACTGAGGACACTAATTGCTGAAGCTTTATAGGAGGAATTCTTTCCCATTCTTGGTTGATGTACGACTTCTGAAATAGCTTTTTGTATCCTTCCCCTAAACCATAATGTTGAACAGTCTTTGTTTTCAGGTCATTTGAGAGTTGTTTAGAGGGTCCCATGTTGCCAATCATTAGAAGAGATGCAAAGAGGAGAAACATTTGTAAATGACCACCTTAAATACCCTTTCTCATAATTGGATTCACCTGTGTAAGGAGGTCAAGGGTCAATGAGCTTACCAAACCAATTTTTTGTTCCAATAATTTTTGTTAAATGTATTTAAATAAATAAAATGACAAGGGTGCCCAAATTTCTGCACCTGCCTAATTTTGTTCAAATAATTATTGCACACTTTTTGCAAATACTAGAAACTTCATTTCTATTCTCAAATATCAGTGTGTTCATCTGCTATATGATATATTTAACTGAAATTTCTGATTCAGACAACAAATGATTTATAAAGGAAAATCATGAAAATTATCAGGGGTGCCCAAACTTTTGCATACAACTGTATCTATGTGTATACATAAACAAAATCTGCCTCTTGTATATACTACTGATGAATGTAGCAGAATCATCAATCAACTTTCAAACATCCAAGACATAGGTGTGTAGAAGAGTCTGCAAATACAACCAACTTTACAACATGGAGTCAGATAAAGACTCTCAAATGAACCACAATTCATTGAGGGAAATTGTATGTACCATACCATTGGTTTGGAGGTTGATAATTGTATATAGATGTGAAGCTCGTTGAGGGACAAATTAATCCAGAAAAAGCTGCTGTTCCTGCTGTAAATTGCATAAAGATGACCACGCATGCAATGTTGATGGTTCAAAAGGGTCACATATATGCCAGTATCATTGCATGGCCATGGAGTTGTACAGCTGGACAAGCATAAATTAGGCTATAGAATTTTAAGGTATCACTCCACAGCAGACTTCAAAAAAGGAGTGACTGATCAAATATTATCCTTTTTAATACACATAATGCCTGGCATTTTTTTTTTACTCAGCCATTGAATAAGGCAGACCTCTATTCAAGGTTAGAAATTTAATCAAGGAAATACGTAAACCAAATTGGTGCTAGGGATTCCCCAAAGAAGACTATTCAGCACCTCCTGACTGTAACTAATCCATTACACACACATAACAGATTTTCTCCATTTTATATGTGTAACAGATTTTGATCATAACGGAAAAAACCCGCTGGTCCACCTGAATCCATTATATGCGAGTTTTACTGTATATATCTGTGTGTGTGTGTGTGTGTGTGTGTGTGTGTGTGTGTGTGTGTGTGTGTGTGTGTGTGTGTGTGTGTGTGTGTGTGTGTGTGTGTGTGTGTATCATATTTTGACCATGGTATTCTTCCTCTCCTGCGACAGACTGGTGTCCTGTCCAGGTTGTACCCCGCCTTCTGTTCTATGACTGCTGGGATAGGCTCCAGCCCTCCGTGACCCTTAATTGGAGTGGTTGAAGATGAGTGTGTGTGTTTGTATTCTTCCTCCAAAAAAGAAAACAAATGACAAAACTCACCAGCAAAGCAACATTATACCCAAGAGAGGATTCCTGAAATTGTTCCTGACATTGATTTGAAATTAAAAACAGGATTTCATTGTGTTGTGTGTATGTAGCAGCTGTTCTGGATAACCCCAACAACCTCCAGAATCATGTGTCTATAATCCCAAAGCCTCCAGACCACAAATAACCAAACATATAACAGCCAAACATGAGCAGAGTTAAAAATTCTTAGTCAAGAAAATAGAAAAGGAGAAACTGGAGTGCTTCCTGGCAGGTTATAATTTGTCATCTGGAATGTGTAATATGAAAACCTTCATGGAGACATCGAAATATTTTGGCACTTGAAGTCTCAGTGTTTCTTTCCACAGTGACAACGTCATACTTTAAAGAAACAGGAGACCGCAGTCTCGTTTGGGGGTGCTAAAGGGGTAAAATATGACACATATGACATAATTTCTCTACTTTCTGGGTACAAACCACAGAATTTTCAAGGGTTTTTGGGCAAATTACACACAAAAAAGTGAAAATGCAAAGAAAAACTGGACATGTGTTGCGGTTTGTTTATGATCTAGAGCTCAAAAAAATTATTTTTGCGATTGCTTTAGTGATTGCAGCGGAAAACAAAACAGTCCACCATTTATCGGTGTGAAGTTATGTATATATTAAATGGAGTTCCCCGTAAGTGGTCAAATCCCACAATATCACGGAGGGTTCAAACGAGACTGCGGTCTCTTATTCTGAGTCGGAACATTAAAACCGAAATGTGGTGTGTGTGTGTGTGTGTGTGTGTGTGTGTGTGTGTGTGTGTGTGTGTGTGGTGTGTGTGTGTGTGTGTGTGTGTGTGTGTGTGTGTGTGTGTGTGTGTGTGTGTGTGTGTGTGTGTGTGTGTGTGTGTGTGTGGTGATTTCTGTGACGGCGGGGAGAGAAATCTTTGTGACTGCGCATTAAAAGTCAACATTTTAAAACTCATTTTCCTTCCACACATTTGGTACTGTGTCTGCTTCAGATAAGGCTTACAGGTCTTTGGTACGTTGTCAGATTGGTTTTTCATGGGGAAGAGAAGCTTGGAGCTGCGAGCACACCAGGTCAGTTGACAGTAATATATGTTTCCAATATACGAGCACAGCCAGGGCAGCAAATCTTCAGCTGATACATTGTCAAGCAGGGATACATTCATAATCGTTTCCTTTAGGACCTACAAAAAAAATAGCCTGATATGAGGGTTTGGGTTTTTTTTCATCTCGGAAGTCTTAATACAATGATATGGATTCTTATTGTCCAAATTCCTGCCAAATAGCAGAGTTCTGTTTTCCAAAACATTACTGGGACACATCATTAAAATCATGGTGTCACATTTACCGTAACGATTATGTCACATAATCCAAACAAATGGCTCAGGGTGATTTTACATTAATGGTGTGCATGTGCTTGCTTCTGTAGGGGTCTGTAACAATCAAAGCACATAAGATGAGGAATAAGAAGAGTTAATCAGTGCATCTTAGGCTGAGCAGTAAATTACCATTTTTTCCAGAGTATATATCGTGTGTTTTTACTAGTTTGTTTTTACTAGTCCGATCCATGTGTGATAATTCATAGTTAATTATTAAATGAAGAAATAGAAAATTCCTAAACAGCTGACTGTACGGTCTGTATGGTGACCCAAATAAAATCCAGTCTGTCGTCGTCTGATCACAAAACGGAGGTGTCCCAAAGACTTATGGGGCTGTTCCATAGAGTGGACTTCCTTCCTATGTAATCCCACAGAGCAAACTAGGGCACGTTTTGAAGCATTGTAGCAAATTCTTGATCCATCTTTGTCAGTCTTAAACAAACTTGGCATACGTAATAGTTACACCCATCATCAGCACCAGATTTGAAATTGGGACCAATTTTTGAACTGCTCAAAAATGTCATCCTGCTTCTCAAAACCATTGATAGTATGTGGTACATTTGGGGTATTCATAGTCTTAACAGCTTCTATCATGTTTGAATGTTTTTAAACGGGGTATTCAAAGTGACTGCAGTTTGACACCTGTTGTTTGCATGAGCCATCGAGGTAAAACTTTTAAACCGAAGCAGTGTTTGTTACGGGTTTTTGTTCAGTGTTGAAGAGCTCAATCATGTCTGGCTGATGGCACAGCTCCTTTGTTTCATTTTATGGTGGGTTGCCAGGTCTGCACTTTATAAGCTATCCAGTTGCCAGGTCGGAACTTTATAAGCCAGCCTGTTAGGAAACAGTCCGAATTAAGCAGTTTCATCCTGTTTTTGCACTTGTTTGGATCATGGGCATTCGCAAACGGCATCCTGTGGAAAGGGGTGTTAAGCTAATGTATTGGCAGAGGCTATATTCTTCTTCTGGCCTTGCTAAAGACATAGTGTTGAGGAGGAGGAAGGAGGAGGATGACAGGTGATTCTGTCTGGAAACAAATGCAAGACTCAAATAGACAGCTCTGGTTGAAGCAAGAATTTAGTGAGGTGGGAAGCACAGGTCGGTACACAGGGAGGCAGACCAAAAAACACAACAAAAGTACAATAAACATCAGGTGTAAGCAAGGTTGGAGTAAACAGGCTGGAGGTCGAGAACACGCTGAAGCAGACAGGACTATGGACATGAAAACCAAGAGCTGGAATGAAGGCACAGGGCGCATCAATCTGGCGAAGAAGCAGAGCAACATGAGCAATATAATATATCTCCAGGTAATGAGCAGCAGGTGTGTGCAGAAGGCACCAGAAAGAGGGTGTGGGGGGGGGAGAGAGAGAGAGAGAGAGAGAGAGAGAGAGAGAGAGAGAGAGAGAGAGAGAGAGAGAGAGAGAGAGAGAGAGAGAGAGAGAGAGAGAGAACCATCACAAGGAAAAAGTCAAACAAGAAAATAGTCAAAGGAGAAAACAACCAATCAGTTAAAAATAAATCAAAACCCAGGGATAGAAGCAGATCAAACACATGCCCTGACAGAGGAGAAGAAGAAGAAAAAAGAAAAGCCTGTTCTTTGTTCTTAAGAAATAATGTTTTTTAACTGGAATACCACATTTTTTAATAAAGAGGTATTTGAAAGAAACCTTACTTGGACTTATTTGAAACTACAAGGACTGCTCTTTTAAGAACTGCAAGAAGAAAATTAATGGCGAGTTTATTATGTACTACAAAAGAGTTTTCAAACATTTCATTGCATTGCACGTTAACCTCACATTTAATTGTGTTCAGTGGCTTAAAGAAATAGTTTGCTCACATTTTGTGCCTCATATGATGACAGTAATGATCTTATCTGTGCTCCTTAATGCAGCGTGTGCCTTAGAAATAAATAAAGAATGCTGTGATTAAATTCATTTTCTTTGTTGTTGCATGAAGTGTTAAATGCAACTTATTCTCGCAACGTGTATGCTTTATTTCTTTCTCTCTCTCGCTCGCTCTCTTTCTGTGTGTGTGTGTGTGCGCGCGCGCGCCTTAAAGAGGCATTTTTGGACAGGTGCAACTCTTAAACTCATTGCATTGCAATTTAAATGTTGTGTGGTGAGAATACACAATTTAGATATTCCATCACACAATTACACAGTCGTACATACTCTTTTGTAAATGCCAATTGTGAAATTTTACACACATGCCAAAACCTGGTTTTTAGCCCCATCTTTAGCCATGAATGGACCTAGACACACTCTCAAGCTGTGGATAACAGTGAGACACAGCATTTCTTTCTCAGCATCTCTCCAGTGAGAGGTACTGAGAAAAATGTTTTTTTGTGTGTGTGTTCTCACTTCAGGAATCAGAAAAGTGAGAAAATATAATGAAGGTGAAAAACTTGCAAATGACACACTGCTGCCACAAGTGACAATTAACAAGATGCAATTTGCTAGTTTTAGTTCTACATATTAATGTAGGTGTGTGTGTGTGAAAACAGAAATATTTTCATGACAATAAGAAATTCAAAGTCTGATACTGATGACTTTGTTTTACTTAAATTATTTTGTTTTTGTTTATCTACAGCGATACCGTCTGGTTTTACACACCCTGAAAAGTGTGCCAACATGGTCTCATGTATGTGTGAGATGTCCACATTTTCAAAACACATGCTTTCTTTTTTAAAAAGTCTCTTTCATGTGTGGGGAAAAAGGCATACACGTGGTTTATGTGTGCATGCATGTTTTATTAATGAGGCCCCTGCTCTGTGCTTGGGGATAAAAATATAGTTACTTGTAGCTCGCAAGCAGCTTGTATCTAATGTCCCTCTCACACAGATGGCATGTTTGTGGTGTTTAGAGGCGTGTGTACTCCCCACAAACGCACACTGCTGCGCTTTTTCTGACACTTGCCAGGGCTAGGGTTTTGGTCATGTTCAAAATATTCTGCATTTCAACTTGACCTAATAAAGACAACTTGATAATTGATAGTTGACCTGTCGTGATCGCCCCATTTTGTTGAGAAACTCCAACTCCATCATAAAATTGGAAAAACAAACAAAGTTGATGAAGCACTGATCTGGAAACAGCAGACCACGGCCATCAGAAGTACTTATAATTTTAGATGCTATGATAAATGCCACTAAACACCGGTGTTGACAAGCACAACACGCCAATGGCTGCCACTTGGAAGAAAATGGAAAGCAACCATCAAAATGGATAGAGGAATAACCAGAATGGCAAAGGCTCACCCATTGATCAGCTCCAGGATGATCAAAGACAGTCTGGGGTTACCTGTAAGTGCTGTGACAGTTAGAAGATGCCTGTGTGAAGCTAATTTATTTGCAAGAATCCCCTGCAAAGTCCTCCTGTTAAATAAAAGACATGTGCAGAAGAGGTCACAATTTGCCAAAGAACACATCAACTGGCCTAAAGAGAAATGGAGGAATATTTTGTGGACTAATGAGAGTAAAATTGTTCTTTTTGGATCCAAGGGCCACAGACAGTTTGTGAGACGACCCCCAAACTCTGAATTCAAGCCACAGTTCACAGTGAAGACAGTGAAGCATGGTGGTGCAAGCATCATGATATGGGCATGTTTCTCCTACTATGGTGTTGGGCCTATATATCGCATACCAGGTATCATGGATCAGTTTGGATATGTCAAAATACTTGAAGAGGTCATGTTGCCTTATGCTGAAGAGGACATGCCCTTGAAATGGGTGTTTCAACAAGACAATGACCCCAAGCACACTAGTAAACGAGCAAAATCTTGGTTCCAAACCAACAAAATTAATGCAGATGTGAAGAAATCATGAAAAACTGTGGTTATATACAACTAAATACTAGTTTAGTGATTCACAGGATTGCTAAAAAAGCAGTTTGAACATAATAGTTTTGAGTTTGTAGCATCAACAGCAGATGCTACTATTATTGTGAACACCCCCTTTTCTACTTTTTTTTTACCAATAGCCCAATTTCATAGCCTTAAGAGTGTGCATATCATGAATGCTTGGTCTTGTTGGATTTGTGAGAATCTACTGAATCTACTGGTACCTTGTTTCCCATGTAACAATAAGAAATATACTCAAAACCTGGATTAATCTTTTTAGTCACATAGCACTACTATTATACTGAACACTACTTTACATGCCACTGTGTTTGTGTTTGTTGTGTTTAATTGTGCTGATGTAGATTTTCACATTCCTCCGCAAGGATCTGAATCCTCGCTGGACGTCATCTGTCCCCTTGTCCCTCCATCTGTCCTTTATCTCCATTGTGGTTCTTCTGCTCGTCTTGGCTAACTTTCATTTTCATAAATGCCACTGGCTGTTGTTGCTGCATTCTCATGTGTGAGTTTGACCAATCAACATCTAGCCCCGCCCAACGGCATTCAGAAGTAGATACCCCACAGCAGAGACTTGCCTGACCCTGAGAAAGTTCCTGAACAATCATGTTTCAGGGTCTCTGCCATGGAGACATGTGCACAGGTATGTCACCCCGATAAAACGGCCCATTCATTCCTGCACTGTAGACGGATCTGTAGACGGTCCAGTAGCTAACAGTAGTGGAAATGCATGTCGTTAGCGAGCGGGCTGTGCACCATAATGAAAAGCCAGCACTCAAACCAGAAGCTGGAGCCATTATTATTTTTTTTTTCTCCCCAACTCATTTTCAGGAGTCTGGTTTTGAATCGAGTGATAACGGCACCACTGAGGTGTTCATCGTCAAACTATGTCGAGCATTGCTTAAAAAAAAAAGTTTTGAAAGTGTGATGAAGTAAGACGGAGAATAAATCACTGCTCTCACACAAACAAGGCTTGGCTATGATTTGCTCTGCTCCCCGCGCTTCAGGCTGTATATAAATGGAACCTAATGGCACTGAAACGTGCACGCGTACATTTGCAGCCACACGTGGTTATGTGTTTGTGTGAGCATGCATGCACAGATGCGCGGGCGTGCACGCTTTTGTGTAGTTTGAGGTGAGGGAGTGTCTGTGTTTGTGCGTGGCATCCTCGTGAGGACAGAGCTGCTCGACTGTGGTTCGTCAGTTAAATGGATGGTGAAGTCTCGGTGTCTCAGCGGTAACGACTAATTCAGTTTCACAAGCTATGAAGCGTGCGCTGATAAATCATGCACCTGGATTTCTGCACCGCTGCTCTGTATTCTGCCTCGAACTGTGTCTCTTCCAGTCTGATATTTATTTCTTTGTCTGGATGTTCTGAATGGCTGATTGACACCACAGATCTCAGTTGTATTCAAGACCAATAAGCCAATTAACAAGTGAGGTTTGAAAAATTTTGAGATAGCAGGAGACCAAGTGGTCCCCATGGCCCACATCTACATGACTCGAGGTGTCTGATGGACTTTTTCCATCAAGTATTCCTTTGTCCTGTCTGACCTCCACGTCAGCCTCCCCTTCTTTCTCATCCCCTTTGTTTCCACTCATTATCTCTTCTAAGATCCACAGTTCCTCAACCTTTTGTCCTGAGCTTTCTGAGACGTTTCTGTCCTTTCTTATTATGTCAAGCTTTGACACTCATCTCAACATCTTCATCCTGCACTCCCTTCACTCCCTCGGTCCTGGCACCACGTGTAAGGAGGTGGATGTCTGGAGGTAGAGAGGTGCACTTCTCACCAGATGTTTGGTTTGATTTGCAACACACCAAGCAAAGTCCTTAATCCCTGAGATGCTCTCGGTATGCAGTTGGAACACTCTGCATGGCAGCACAAGGACATTAGTGTGTGTGTGTGTGTGTGTGTGTGTGTGTGTGTGTGTGTGTGTGGTGTGTGTGTGTGTGTGTTGTGTGTGTGTGTGTGTGTGTGTGTGTGTGTGTGTGTGTGTGTGTGTTGTGTGTGTGTGTGTGTGTGTGTGTGAGAGAGAATGGGAGAATGTGAGGTGTCACTGTAAAGCACTTTGAGATTGAGAGGTGCTCTAGAGATGCATTCTATTAACACACTATTCTTATCACTGTTTTACACCAATGACCTTTGACCTTGATCCCACAAAACTCCCAGTAACCTTTTCTATTTTTTCCAGCCCCTCCCCCATGTGTTATTTTTGCACACTTTTCTCTTTTAATGCGACTGATCTGTTTTTTTTCCCATCTCCACTTATAAACTATTTTCTGCATCCTTCACTTTATAAAATGTCAAATATTCTGTCTTTTATGCCTGTTCAGAACTCTTGACTTTTCCTTTTTTTTTTGTTGGCACCCTGGATTTCCTCCCTTCCTCCCTCCCTTCTGGTGCTGAATAACATAATATCATCTGCAAAAAAAAAAAGCATGCACCAGATGGACTGCTCTTTAATAAGATGAGTTGTTCCTCTGTCTCTACCACTCCATTGTCAATGCTTCAGACTTGCACAAAGTTCAGTGTCTTTCCAGCCTTTGTGGAAATGGTGTGCAGTAACTAAGCTTTAGCTGGCATTCGTAGCTGAAAGTACTGCAGATCTAGTCCCTGCAAGAGAAAAGACAACCTAGCATTGTCTGCCATCCTCCCAGTGCAACAGAGTGCACAGCATCATTTGTAGTTTGCAGAACACCATAGTGTGGTCATCTTCAAGTACCACTGAGCTACACATTTTCCATCTCTTCCTACTCTGCTGCAATTTGATTAGCTCATTCAGGTTTGTTGGTACTTGATTGACTCAGTACACATGAATGAGCTAACTAATTTGTTGCAGAGCTGTGAGAGATGGAAAATCTTTAGGCATGGTGGTACTTGAGGATTTGGTTGAGAACCGCTGTCAGACTATCAAAAACCTGGTTTGAAGGTTAGCACAGTGTATTTGTGGAACGTAAAGAGAATCACACTCGTACGCACCTTATATAAGCAGGTTAATGATGAATGTACTGTGTGTCCTACTTGTAAAAACAATGATTAAAAGTAAACATGCATGGAAAAATACAAAACTTAACCCTAACCTTTAGTGCAAACCTTTTGCACTCAATTTTAAGTTCATATTATGCGTCCCCTAAATGGGACAAGTGAGTCAGACGTGCCCCAATTTGATTTTCACAATAAGCTGCAGACTAGGCCACAAAGGTGCATGGATCACTGCACTGGTGTCAATGTAGCTGTTTTGTTTTTTTTGGTATAAAAGAACAAAAAGTACCCACATACCTCTGCAATGCAGATAGTTATTATCGTCATCAAAGCACTACTTAATGCCAGCCAATGAGATGAATGTGTGAAGGGATCAACAGAGAAATAAGGGACACTCATTTAAAATTAATGCGAGACCTTTAAGAGCTTTAACATTCAGTTTGATGTGCATATTTAAAGCTATTATGAGCATGTTTTGATCCTGGCTCGTGTTAACCCTGCATATTAATTCACTGAAAGATGATTAACTGTGCACACATATATATCCTCGTGCACTCTCACATGCAAGCACCCACACAGAATTACTGCTGTTACTGTATATAAAGATAAATGATTCAATAAGGTCGTGAATGTAAATTTATAAGACAATTATCTCACTGAAATGTCAAACACTAGACTATTTTTTTTTTATTATTGTCTAATTTCTTAAATTGATTCTTCTTAGATTTGGAAGCATTGATGAGAAAGATATTTAAAACCTCACTTTCCAATATTGGAAATTATGAGATGATTAATCAAGAAAATAATGGTAAAAAGGCTACTATCTGTTGTATTCTTAAAATATAACACAATGCTAAAATACACTCAGCTGTATCAGCATTATGTTCTTTATAATTTGCAGTCACATTTCATCATCATTCACTTGAGTCTCATGAATGTCACAAATTGCTCTATGAAAAATGATGATGACAACACACACACAATGCAATGCAACGTACTACTACACCTTAACTAAAGTGACATGAAATATACAATGACATGACTAAAATTTATCTCTATTCCCTGTGCGTAGAATGGGTAAAGCTAGTTTAATATAATTCTGCAGTCCTGAGGTCATTATATCTCCACATACAGAGAATGCGTTCAGCCATTTGGAGTGGAATTATGATTTTTACCTGAGGCCAAATTATGGCCATCGGGTATTGCAAAAACTTTGCGTCTGTCCATGCGTCCGTCCATCTGTACTCTGCATAACTCCAGTCCTATTAATGCTTATTATGGTTAAATAAATTTGACTTTGGCTATACACTGATTTCTGACATATTTCTATTGTCGTTCCTTCAAGCCTCTTGCACCATTAAAAAAAAACACTCAATTTAATCAAATTTTCAATTTAGAATATTAAAAAAATTGAACGTATTTTTTTTATTGGAGGTTTTATTAAATTTGAATTTTAAAAATTTAAAGGTTACCTTAATAAGTTGACTGAACCTGAAAAGGTTAAGATGAGGTACATTTCCTATAATGATTCATTCATATTATGTTCACAAAAAGCTGGGAGAAAAACACATTTCACAGAATGAAAAATAAATCTGTTCACCGTGTTTCTCTCTCTGTTGTGCTTTTAACACTGACCTCTATCCCTAAGTAGTCTTGGCTTTGAACCACAAACTGTGTCTTATTTTTGGGAAGAAAGCATTCTCTAAATAATGCTATGTGTAGGAACCAAAACTATCGTTCCTGTCTAACAACAACAAAGTCCATGGTTCAAAACCACCAGTTTTTAAAAAGTCATGCTGTGGTGATGGTTTTGCTTGTCTGATTGTTTTTTTGTGCTGTCAGGCACTTTTCCTTCCGGAGTTTTGGTCGCTCATCAGAAATCCGTAGATGAATGTTTTGTAACTACGATGCATTTTTGATTCATATATTGAAACGTTACCTCAGCTTATCTTTTCAAGTTCTGTCAACTTAAAACGCTAAATTAAGGGGCACTAACTTTTAAACAGTAAAATGCTCTTTTGAATGTTGTGTAATATTAAATCCAAAATATTTTTTAATTAAACTAATCATATCCCAGCAGTACTGAGTTCTTGCAGTGACAGACAGGACTTTTTTTCTTCTTCTTTCTTTTAAAGGCACCGCTTTGATTAAAAGTCTCTTCTAACTTTCCGCTCTCTATCTTGATCCGGTGACTTCACAAGACTTTAACGTCAGCTTCTTTAATGTCACTTCACTCCGAGCCAGATAAGAGCTGTGTGGAAATTTCAAACTGCTGAGTGTGAATAGCAGCGATTAAACTTGATAGAATGGCGTCTTCCCTGTGGGTCATGGAACAACTGAAGCCGCGATGGCATCAAAGCGGCATTATCATGGAAGGAGGACATCACAGTGTGTGTGTGTGTGTGTGTGTGTGTGTGTCTGTAACCTTTAATTTTGTTAAAAAGAATGTACATCTTAAATTCACATACAAATAAATTAGAGGGGATAATGCATAAAGTACAGTGCCCTCCAAAAGTATTGGGCCCCTTCGTATATTACATTTTAATTCAATTATGCCATTGCAAATAAAAAAAAGTAAATCAAGCTTCTCAATATAAAAATTTCTAAAGTCATCTTCCTTCAACTCAAACTCAAAGCAAATCTCTACAACTTGATATAAATTAATACAAAATATTAAAGCCAAGATGATCAATCAATCAATCAACATTTATTTATAAAGCGCTTTACAGAACTGACTGGTGTCCAAAGTGCTTAACATTAAAAACACAAATTTACAAAAATAAAACACATATAAAATAAAAATTTAAAACAACACATAAAAAAGAACATAAAAATAACAGAACATGTCATGTTCTGATGTCATGATGGGTTGTATAAGTAATCAGCCCCTTTGGTATAATACCTGTAAATAGTAAGACCCTTCGGCTGCTCCCTTGTTTGCACTCGGGGTCGCCATAGCAAATCCAAGGTTGATCTGCATGTTGAATTGGCACACGTTTTACACTGGATGCCCTTCCTGATGCAACTCCACATTACATGGAGAAATGTGGCAGGGGTGGGATTTGAACCAGGAACCTTCCGCACTGAAACCAAGCGCACTGACCACTTGGTCACCACCCCTGTGGTGTAATACCTGCAAATATCAGTTTTATTGGCAGTTTCTTCAGACAAGTCAGGGGATGGATACATGAACATTTCAAAGTCACTGAATATGTCTTGGACTTTATTTACATCGGTTATGAAGAATACAAACAGTAAACACTCTATGGTAAATCTACATGGAGTAGACAGTTCTCAAAAACTGAGTGACTGTGCAAGAAGCAGAAGAGTGAGGAAAGCCACCAAGACACCCAGACAACCCAGAAGAAGTTATAGGCTTCTAAGATTGGAGAAATTGTGCGACAGTGCAAGTTTTGCATTTTGTATCACTAGTTATACAGCTTGGTAACCGCTTTAACTTGAAGGCATCGTCATAATAGTCACCTGACACTGTCATAACTGTTACATGACAAGGTGTCATAAACATTATGTCAATGTCATAAACATTTATGACTGCTGTCATTAAGTGTCATTCGGGTTTTTATAATGACGATGGCATTTTTTGGGTTGTGTTGATTATAACAACTTGACTTTAATCAAAGTAACATGACCAGAAGCTGTCTTGGCCTTTTGGTCTTTGGTTATATGCCAACCTGTCATCTGAGCAAATGTATGCCAAATGAGCAAGTGCTTTAAATTGAACGACTCATATCGAGTCATTTCTGTACAGTCCAGCAATATTCCGCGGCACCGTCATGTTTCTGTTTTTGATTTTGCACAGAAACTTTTCAAATCATCCTCATGGGCTTCATGGCTAATGATGTTTTGAGCGGTCAGCAGTGTGACGCAAGGAGAAGAGCTGAACGTGAAAGAATGTGCATGAAGATGTTTGGCTTCCCACATTCGGCGAACATCGTGTTGAAGCACACATACGCTTTGAAGTAGTGATTTTGTAAAGTGTTGCAGCCAGCACAGACACACGTGCACATGTACAGCCAAGCGGTTCCACAAGCGGAGCCAGAAGCCGGTCTGGCAGGCTTCACTCCATCAGAGTTGGTCCCCACGAGCGGGGAGAAGGTGCCAAATGGTTCACAGCCTGAGTAATGGTCTCTTAAGGAGCCGTTCCTTCCTGTATGTGAAGTTAATTCACTGCATCGTGGTAATTCAGTGACATTAAAGGCTGATGATGTGAAATGTTCTCCGCCTTTACTCAGCAGCTTCTTTCTTTTGATGACTCTACTGAAAATAATGGGCGGCAAAATTAAGTATATGAAACACTTTCCTGAATGTTGTGAAGGTTTGTACTTTGCGATCGTGAAGCAGGATACGATTCCCTTTCTTTAATCGTCGGCTCTTATGTGAGTTCTTTTAAAAAGGGGAGAGCAATTAAACCGAAAAGAGAAAGTGAGGATAAACCTAACGTGTGCGGTGATAATGGACAGAATGGCTTTTACACGTAATGACTCCAATGAAATACACCAGAACATTTGCACACACAAGTTAAAATTGTTTTGGAAGCAGTAGCTGCACAGAATTAAAAAACAACAAGAAGAACAAAGAAGTTACAGTTACGTTACAGTTTGAGACTCAAAACAGAATGAGGGTTGTTTGTGTCTACACCTTATTACGACAGTGACCCAGGTCATTTTATGCCTTCTGCATGCTCTGTCTTGATGATTTGTGTTTCCCGTTACACTTGGGATGTTTTTATTCATAACTGTAACCAGCCACGGCTTTAAACTTGCAGACTCATTGTTGCAAAGTAGTTGAACTGCTACACGCCACCGTGCTGTTACCACAACGGAGATATGTTTTAAAGCTGTCATCACACTGTGGCGGATTGAGAAAACATGTCCATTTTTGTCCCGTACAAGTCTGTTTCTCATTCGTTAAATTTCGTCTGAAACTTTTGTGCATGGTCAAAATCTTAGCGGACATTAGACAGAGAGCTTCCCCGGTGGTTGCACATTTGTTTACCTTTTCTTATGCATTTTGTCTTGTACTTACTCGTTAGCTTGCCAGTGGGTGTCTGGTAGACGTTAGTTTTATCCAGTCATTATCTGTCCGTTTGTAAAGTCGCTAACATTCGGTGGTTGCCCACTCATTCCGTCAGAGCCCCAAATCCACTGAAGGCAAGTGGATTAGGTGATTTTTATCACTGGACAAATTATTTTAATCTGTTACTAATCCGTTTACTCAATCCGTCACAGTGTGACTACAGCTTTACAAATGGTGCATATGACTGGAAATATGGTGCGTATGCAAAACCAAACTTACTTTTGTTCCGTTTAACAGCACTATGGCGTCCTGTCGGCAAAACTGAAGCAGATGTACCATAATAAAGTCCTTATAAAATAAAGGCTCCCACACTTATTTATTTATTTATTGCACTGTAGCCCCCCCAAAATGAAATGCATTCAGCAAATGTTCCTGTTTGCTGTATGTGGTCGTGTGGATTGGAGGTATTCTTGCATAAGATCTCTCTCCAGACTGTACCCAGAGTTAAACTAGACAAGCCTATTTTATACCCCAAGTATGTTCGTATGTTCTAGGCTAGTCTTTTTTTTTTTCTTTCTCTTGCATTTCTTGTTAATAAAATGCAATGGGCCCCAGACCCGGGGTCTATTCACTTTATTCAGGAAGTCAGGGTGGGCTGCTCCATTTTGTCAAGCAACATCTGGTTTGCCACTCTGTCTGATGATTAGTTATGTAGAAACACAGTACGTGAGAAGTGTCCAAACATGAGCAGCATTAATCGTTCAGTTCGTGAGTGCCACAACAACTGGAAGAAGAGGAAACTGTCACTTTCAGAATGATATTCTGAACATGGAAAGTAGAGATCTGAGTGCTGTAGACCAGCATTTAACTTGCTCCATTGAAAGACGAGGATCTCCAGTGCTGGCTAAGGCGCTGAATTTGAAAAATCCACTCAAATGTCCCTATGGCTGTTCTTTTTATTTTATGGAGAAAAAACTCACACCACTGCATCCTTACCCAGAGAAATGGTTGGACTACAATGCTCCGTTGAATGAGCCACGGCGGATGCTAGTGAGGTAAATGGGTAAGCTGTGTTTGTAGCATTAGCTGCTATCTAATTTACCTTTGATACAACCGAGAATTGCATGAAATAACACCTGTCAGATCCATGCTGAGATACGCCCGTGTTGCAGGAGGCACTTAGACCAGCTCTCCGTCACAAGAGTCCGACCTTCAACCCCCCCACTGGTATTACCAGGCGGGGTTGATCGAAGGCTGTTTAAGCTGGTGGCGAGGAGATTCGTCGAGCTGCTCACTGCCTCCATTTGGATGTCCATCCCGCTGAAGCTGGACTCGCACCCCGGCTGAATAGCCCTTGGACCAGGATACAGGCCAGCCACGCCCGTTAACGGATCGGGGCTCTTGGAAGTTGCTAGATTTATATTTTAGTGATCTGTACAGCGGATCTCAGGGATGCCTTAATTTCATTTACTAGACCAAACCTTTAGAAATATTTGCTGTTAAACACCTAGTCACCTTACTTTTTACACCCTGAGAAAATTCAATAATCCACTGCCCACAGCCAACACTTTAACTACAGGTTAACTTTTTATTGCAGAATTGGCAAGTGCTGGTAAGCAGTTTTTTTTCACTCAATCACTTTTTTTGATTAGATCGATTAAAATAAGGAAGAATCACATTACAATAATTTAAAATAATTAAATAATACGTATATTAACGTTACATAATTTTGGCATTATGGTGGTACTACTTGTCTGGTAGTATTGATAGGTTTCTGTGCTTTTATAGTTCCTCATAGCCAAACCATCCACGCTGAGTGACAACACAAACTAGTTAAACATATCGCCATGTGTAATCGAGGGCCACTTTTTCATGTCATCTTCCCACTCTGTTATGACCTGTGGGTGAGCCAGAGTCGTCCCCTTTGAGTGTTTCAAAAAGGTTTTTGTTACTACCCATGGAATGACTTTCATTGTTCTATACTGAGAACACTGCTCACCGGAAGTCCTAAGACAAAATGGAAATGCCTCTGTTGTAAAAGTGGGCGGGGCTGAATAAGGTAAATAGTGGCATCATAATCTTTGCCAAGATTGTGTCCGAGGGCTGTCTTCAAGATGGTGACCATCACCTTAATTGCTGATAACTGTGGCTTGTGGACACTTGGGTGACCAGGGTTGGCCTCAAAGTATTTATTCAGGTTTTTCTTCATATGCTCCGTTGCACCCACCACAACTTGTATTGTATCTATTTCTTTCATTGATCATGTTGTTTGTAGATCATTTTGGTATTTGGGCTAGCCCAGTTTCTACCCTGTGGCAAATAATCACAAATTCTTGATCCAAAATTTTATTGAATATGCTAATGACATAACCTTATCAACTACGATGCACCATTCCAAACCCACAAATGTCTCTGCAAACTAATCACTTCAACTATGAGTGAACAGTCATATGCAATGGGTACAGTATTGAAGCATGCTGACACATTCTCAGGTTATAATGCATCATCATGTCAAGTTCTGGGGGACAAAGCTGTCAGGAACATGTTCGCAACTGCATTAACTGCGCAACCCTGGTAAAGAATGCAACGGCAAGTCCATCAATCTAGCTTTGGCCATGACCTTGGAATCTAGAGTAGACAGGGCATAGTTTGGGCCTCGCCCAAATATAATAGGGGCATAAACCAGCCTGGCTCATTTATTCTTCTTTGTCTTTCGGCTGTTCCCGTTAGGGGTCGCCACAGCAGATCAATCGTTTCCATCTCACCCTGTCCTCTGTATCTTCCTCTGTCACACCATCCACCTGCATGTCCTCTCTCAGCACATCCATGAACCTCCTCTTTGGTCTCCCTCTTCTCCTCCTGCCTGGTGGCTCCATCCTCAGCATCCTTCTCCCTATATACCCTGGGTCCCTCCTCTGCACATGTCCAAACCATCTCAATCTCGCCTCTCTGACTTTGTCTCCAAACCGTCCCACCTGAGCTGTCCCTCTGATATGTTCATTCCTAATCTTGTCCATTCTTGTCACTCCCAAAGAGAATCTCAACATCTTCAGCTCTGCCACCTCCAGCTCTGCCTCCTGTCTTTTTGTTAGTGCCACTGTCTCTAAACCATACAACATAGCTGGTCTCACTACTGTTTTGTAAACTTTCCCCTTCACTCTTGCTGATATTCTTTGGTCACAAATCACTCCTGCCACCTTTCTCCACCCACTCCACCCTGCCTGCACTCTCTTCTTCACCTCTCTACCACACTCTCCATTACTTTGAACAGTTGACCCCAAATATTTAAACTCATCTACTTTCACCACTTCTACTCCTTGTAACTGCACTATTCCACTGGGCTCCCTCTCATTCACACACATGTACTCAGTCTGGCTTCTACTGACTTTCATTCCCTTCTCTCCAAGCATATCTCCACTTCTCCAGACTAGACTCAATTTGCCTCTACTCTCACTACAGATCACAATGTGGGCTCGTTTATATCTCGGGAGACATTTTGGGCAAAAGCCAGACAACACACTGGTGGGGACAGTAATCTGACCTACTATATTAGTTTACTTTTTGACACATTTCTTGTTGGATTCACACTTTGTTCACGTTTGTATGAAGGCCAATAGTCCCTGTATATAATGTGTGTTTCTAGCCCTTTTTGTTACCTGATTTTTTTTTTCATAAAGATCAATGTAATATTTGAGAAAATAATTTTTAAAAAATTACATTTCTCAAGAGGTTAAAAAAATCTAAATGTAAAATTTGATTCAGATTCACTTCTTCTTCACTTGGCAGAGGTTATGTGATTTGTTTGAAAACAAGTTATCTCAACAAAACTTTGTGCAGAAGTAACCAAGGAAGAGTTGTTCAGATAATGGTGGCAATCCACCGACCGAATGGTCCCCTCATAAAAATTGGTCCACCCTGCCTTTACTATGCAGTCATCATTAGCCATGGTTCACAGATTATCACCTCGTTTCTGCTTCAAACTACACTCCAGTCATCATCTATGTCAGCGACAGATATGTGAAGCTTTTGTACAACAATCATTTCCACATAAATTTAGCATTATTTCATTATAAAAGACGGAGGAAGCGATCAAAGCGCCGCGGTTACACGAGCTGCTAGCTGCTGCATTCACTGCACCTCAGTCATTTCAAGGCGTCACAGAATATTGCCTTGTTTATGCTTTAAACGGCCTTGTTTCTGCATTTGTGAAATTTCATACTGTATTCTTAAGTTAGCTATTTCAACAGTTCTTTTAGTCAGACAGGACAGATTTTTTACCTGCTTTACATGTTTCAGCTACTTCCTGTAGCCTTCCTCAGAAGCGTCACAAGATGGGGAAGTGACGTGTCTTATAGGCTGCTACTTCTTGATTTGGCCAGACGGCAGGGGGTAACTTACGCCCCCTACTGTCTGACGTCAGACGTCAGACAGACATCAGACAGTAGTAGTACGCAAACATGTAAAGCGGGTAAAAAAAATCTTTCCTGTCTGACTAAAAGAACTGTTGAAATAGCTAACTTAAGAAGACAGTATGAAATTTCACAAATGTTTATATGAAAGTTTTGGACCAAGCGGTGTCAAGGCATGCCGGGCACTGGAACATCAATTTTTAAAGTTAGCGCGGTACAAGAACCACCTACGTTTCCATCTGAGGTGCCGGGACGAGGGAATAATCCCGAGGAGTTTATACATCAGAAACCCGATAAAGACCAAGAACTCTGAGGACATCGTACGCAAAGCACGTAAGGCCCTGGTTAAAGAACGGATACGGATTATTACACATAACATCACGCAAATCAATGCAGACATCGAGGAAAAAAGGCAGGATTTTAAACTCATCTACAATCCACAACCTGAAATAAACATGGACATGACGGAACATTTAAAACAACAATACGAAAAGGAATTCATAAAAACCAAGAAGAGACACATCGAAAACTGGACAAACTCTTAACCAAAACAAAAGCTAACAGGGACACAACAAAACACGCAGCTGTGCCGGACAATTTGGTAAAAAACTACTCCCAACATTAGCTCACACACACAGAAACACAAGTATTAGCAAAAGGACTCAACTACGCAATAACACCGGATACAATACCATACGAGGATTTCATTTTAGCCACGGAATTAGCTTGTCAATCCATACACGATCAGGGAAAGAAATCAGCATTACGCAATGAGGTAGCAGGCATTCTCAAAACTGCACATGTACCACCCAGTAACATCACCAAGGAAGAAAGGAGAGCCATACATACACTAGGTAAACAGGACAACATCATTATATTACCAGCAGACGAAGGTCGCACCACAGTAGTTATGGATAGGGACAGTTACAACTACAAAATGGACATCCTGCTTAAGGACCACAACACATACCACACACTGCAAAAAAGACCCAACAGAACAACTAAAAAGGACTCTTAAATCATTACTCAAACCCATGTTAGCTGAAAACAAAATAACTCAGGACTCATACAATCACCTGGTGCCCACAGCCACCATCACCCCCCGGATATATGGTTTGCCGAAAATACACAAGCCTGACACACCACTCCACCCCATTGTCGATAGCATAGGATCCGTCACTTATAACCTTTCCAAATCTCTTGTAGAAATCATAAAACCCCTCCTCGGACCACTGAACAGCACTGCAGGAACTCACAACAATTGGCAAAGGACTTACAACAAATCACCATAGGACAGGATGAAATATTCATATCACACGATGTCATATCACTTTTCACAAAAACCCCAGTAGAAGCCACACTCAACATCGTACACAGTAACTCAGTAAGGACAAATCACTCTGGAAACGAACCAAACTCACAGTTGAAGACATCATGTCATTACTCAGTTTGTTGCCACATCCACTTACTTTTCAATACAACAAGCAACCATATACAAACAGACTGAAGGCTTCGCCATGGGAGACCCGTTATCAGCCATTATGAGCGGGTTTTTCATGGAGCATCTGGAACAACAAGCTATATCCACAGCACCAGCAGATTGTAGCATATCGTTTTGGAAAAGGTACGTCAATGACATTTTAGAAAAAATAAAAACCGGACACACACAACAGCTCACAGATCACCTCAACACCACAGACCATACAGGCAGCATCAAATTCACGTACGAAGAGGAAACAAACAATGAAATAGCTTTTTTGGATTTAAAAATACACCACAACACAGACGGCAGTATCAAACTTAAAATACACAGGAAACCCACACACACGGACCAATATTTGCTCTGGACATCAGAACACCCTACAGAACATAAGCTGTCAGTAGTCAGAACACTGTACAACCGGGCCACTATAGTCACAGATACACAAGACAGGGAAGAGGAGGAGACACACATACACAATGCACTCACAAACGGCCAGTATCCACAATGGGCAATAGAAAAAGGTAAAAAACAGGTACAGAACAGAAAAACACGTACAAAAGAAGAAAAAAGAACACTCTCAACAAAAACAAACTGATCATAGTCACACTGCCATATATCAGGGGGTCACTGAACGCATCCAGAGAGTCATGAAAAAATACAATATTAATACACCGGTCAAACCACACACCAAACTCAGACAGCTTTTAGTTAGGCCCAAGGACAAAATAAAACCAGAACACAAATGCGATGTAATATATGAAATACCATGCTTATCATGCAACAACACATACATTGGGGAGACAGGGAGACAATTTGGAACAAAGAAAAATGAACATCAAAAAGAATGTGAAAAAGAGACAGTCAATAGACAAACAAGAGCAATAAAAGAACAAGCAGAGCAGGAAAATCTCAAATCAGCCATATCCGACCATTGCAAGAGGAAAAATCACATCATGGACTGGACCAATGCCAGGGTCATACGTGCTGAAAGCAACAAATACCACCGCTGGATCAGAGAGGCCATCGAGATCCGCAAGCGAGGTCCAAGAAGCATGAATCGAGATGAGGGGGCCTACACCCTATCACATACATGGGATGCCGTCCTGGAGAAGACGTCAGACAGTAGGGGGCATAAGTTCCCCCTGCTGTCTGGCCAAATCAAGAAGTAGCAGCCTATAAGACACGTCACTTCCCCATCTTGTGACGCTTCTGAGGAAGGCTACAGGAGTAGCCGAAAACATGTAAAGCAGGTAAAAAATCTTTCTGTCTGACTAAAAGAACTGTTGAAATGGCCTTGTTTCTGCTTAAAACTGACTTTAGAATGACTTAAGAGGTTTTAACTTATCTGATGGTTAATAATCACATTAATCCATTTGATCACTTTGGGTGAGGAGAGTCATCTCAGATGAGCTGCTGCTGGGTCCCAAATGACGCATGTGCAGTGAAGGTAGGATGGACCAATTTTTACGTGGTGGGACCGTTCAGTCTGCGACACCGATCTGCATCAAGAATGTTCCCTTTATCTCCTAATTTAAATTCTGTGCCACTGCCATATTGGTTTTGCTTATCTCTTTCTTCAACATTCTTGTCTTATCGACAAAGATCTGGTGTGTGTGTGTGTGTGTGTGTGTGTGTGTGTGTGTGTGTTGTGTGTGTGTGTGGTGTGTGTTGTGTGGTGTGGGTGTGTGTGTGTGTGTTTGTGTGTGTGTGTGTGTGTGTGGTGTTGGGGGGGGGGGGGGGAGTCAAACTCAAACTGAAGTGATTTCTTCCAGACTCCGAGGTGATGAAGGTTCTTCCGGTGATGTGCTGCAGGTTTTGTGTTCAGGGTTCACTGTATTGAGCACCAAGATTACAAACCTTCTTTTCTTAATTTTCAGGTTATGGTTTGTGGGACCGAGAGCAGATGAAGCGTTCCCCAACGTGTCGGCAGCCGTCTGTGTTGAGAAGGCGGGGGGGTTCATTAATCACAGCTGTCTCTCAGACCCGTGTTACATTTTAAGGCAACAACTGTTTTTGCTCTAAAAACATCTTGTAATTCCAACTTGTATCACAGCTGCTGCCATTTTCTCATGTGTGTCTGTGGTATCACACACTCATACACACACAGTTATTTGTGGGTGTGTGCACATTGCACTGTGTGTTTTATTGTGTTGAAAGGTTTCACACAGTTGCTCCTGAAAGATAAACGTCTCCATAATTAAACTGTTTCTGTAATTAGTCCTGTACGAAGTAAAGATTAGTGAAGCTGCAACTTGATTGATGTTGTGTTTGTACTGTTTTATTCTCCTTAAAGAAAAATGAATAAATGAATAAAAATCAAAGTGCAGCATTTTAAAAAGGGTTAAAAGTGGCGTCTGTAAATGTATGTTCGACTGAATATTTTATTTCCTTACCTATTGTCCTGATGATATGATTCTTTCTCCTGCAGGTGGAGGCTCGTAGCGAGTGCAGCTTGTTTGGGATGTAATAGTAGCATTTATCACAGTCTAGTCTTTGGGATCATGTCACGTCGGACCTTCGCTGGGTACAGCTGGAATGACTGTGTCAAATGAATATTGCTTTGTGAGGGAATATCAGCTATGACATTTTGACCATGTGGTGCAACTCTTCATGCATGATCCAGCATGTATATGCCTCCGTGTCGATGACACCACTGGGTGGCAAAGACTAAGAAGACACATCAAGACCACATGTCGTGTGAATAATGTGACTTGAGTTATGCTAACTTGGCTAGCCTGCTTGTAGCCTTATTAGGGCTGTTGAGGTATAACCATCCATCCATCATCCATCCATCCATTTTCTTCCACACACACCTCCCCCAGCTCCTCCAGAGAAACCCCGTAGTCCCTCCAGTGTGTCCTGGGTCTTCCCCGGGGCCTCCTCCCGATGGGACATGCCCAGAAAACCTCTCCAGCGAGGCATCCAGGGGTCATCTGAACAAGATGCCCCAGCCACCCCAGCTGGCTCCTTTCTACGTGTAGGAGCAGCGGCTCGACTCCGAGCTCCTCCCGAGTGACCGAGCTCCTCACCTATCTCTAAGGGAGCGCCCAGCCATCTTGCAGAGGAAACTCATCTCGGCCGCTTGTACTCGCGATCTTGTTCTTTCGGTCATGAGCCAAATCTCATGACCATAGGTGACGGTCGGAACGTAGATCGATCGGTAAATCGAGAGCCTTGCCCTCCTACTCAGCTTTCTCTTCACCACGACGGTCCAATACAGTGACTGCATCACTGCAGATGCTGCACCAATCTGTCTGTCGATCTCATGCTCCATCCGTCCCTCACTCATGAACAAGACCCCGAGATACTTAAACTCTTCCACTTGAGGCAAGGACACTCCACTGACCTGAAGAGGGCAAAGCACCTTTTTTCGGTTGAGAACCATGGCCTCGGGTTTGGAGGTGTTGATTTTCATCTCGGACGCTTCACACTCGGCTGCAAACTGACCCAGAGCACGCTGAAGGTCCCGATTTGACGAAGCCAACAGAACCACATCATTTGCAAACAGCAGATATGAGATTCTGTGGTTCCCAAACCGGACCCCCTCTACACTCTGGCTGTGCCTAGAAATTCTGTCCATAAAGGTAATGAACAGAACCAGTGACAAAGGGCAGCCCCGGTGGAAGCCAATATGCACTGGAAACAGGCTTGACTTACTACCGTCAATGCGAACCAAACTCCTGCTGCCCTTAGCAAAGAACCTCGTACTCCCGGAGCACCCCCCACAGGGCACTCCATGGAACATGGTGGAACGCCTTCTCCAGATCCACAAAGCACATGTGGACTGGTTGGGCGAACTCCCATGAACCCTCGAGCACCCACCACACTGCTCCTCCTGAATCTGAGGTTCGACTATCGGTCGAATTCTCCTCTCCAGTAATGATAAATGGTAAATCTACTACATTTATATAGCGCTTTTCCATCTGCATCAGACGCTCAAAGCGCTTTACAATTATGCCTCACATTCACCACGATGTCAGGGTGCTGCCATACAAGGCACTCACTACACACTGGGAGCAATAGGGGATTAAAGACCTTGCCCAAGGGCCCTTAGTGATTTTCCAGTCAGGTGGGGATTTGAACCGAGGATCTTCTGGTCTCAAGCCCAACACCTTAACCACTAGACCATCACCTCCCCTACCTCAGTACTCTGGAATAGACCTTACCAGGGAGGCTGAAGAGGGTGATCCCCCTGGAATTGGAGCACACCCTCCGGTCCCCCTTCTTAAACAGAGGGACCACCACCTCTGTCTGCCAATCCAGAGGCACTGTCCCTGACCACCACGCGATGTTGCAGAGGCGTGTCAACCAAGACAGTCCTGGATTTCAGACAGATTTCATCCACCCCAGGAGCCTTGCCACCGAGGAGCTTTCGGACCACCTCGGTGACTTTGGCCTGGGTGATGGATGAGCTCGCCTCTGAGTCCCCAGTCTCTGCTTCCTCTTCAGAAGACGTGACAATGGGATTGAGGAGATCCTCGAAGTATTCCTTCCACAGCCTGACAACATCCCCAGTCAGGGTCAACAGCTCCCCACCCCCACTGTAGACGGGGCCGGTGGAGAGCTGCTTCTGCCCCCTGAGGCATCGGACGGTTTGCCCGAATTTCTTCGAGGCCGACCGATAGTCCTCCTCCATGGCCTCCCTGAACTCCTCCCAAACCCGAGTTTTTGCCTCTGTGACCGCACAGGCTGCAGCACGCTTGGCTTGCCAGTACCTGTCAGCTGCCTTCGGGGTCCCACTTACCAACAAAGACAAGTAGGACTCCTTTTTCAGCTTGACGGCATCCCTAACTTTGGGCGTCCACCACCGGGTTCGGTGATTGCCGCCGTGACAGGGTCAGAGACCTTGCGACCACAGCTACGGGCGGCCGCATCGACAATGGAGGTGGAGATGGCATGACAGAGGGTTCTGCCAGTCGTTCCCAGCAGACCCTCACGATACGTTTGGGCCTGCCAGGTCTGACCGGCTTCCTCCCCTCACAGCGGATCCAACTCACCACCAGGTGGAGATCGGTCGACAGCTCAGCCCCTCTTTTCACCCGAGTGTCCGAGACAACTGGCCGAAGGTCAGATGATATGACTACGAAGTCGATCATCGACCTCCAGCTCAAGGTGTCCTGGTGCCATGTGCACTTACGGACACCCTTCTGTTCGAACATGGTGTTCGTGATGGACAAACTGTGACTAGCACAGAAGTCCAACAACTGAACACCACTTGGGTTCAGATCAGGGAGGTCGTGCTTCCCGATCACCCCCCTCCAGGTCTCACTGTTGCCTCCCACGTGGGCATTGAAATCCCCCAGGAGAACTATGGAGTCCCCAGTCGGAGCACTATCTAGTACCCCTCCCAGGGATTCCAAGAAGGTTGGGTAGTCTGCACTGCCGCTCGGCCCGTAGGACGAGATAACAGTGAGAGACCTGTCCCCAAGCCGAAGGCGTAGGGACACAACCCTCTCATTCACCAGTGTGAATTCCAATACATGGCAACTGAGCTGGGGAGCAATAAGCAATGCTACCCCAACTCTCCGCCTCTCCCCATGGGCAATGGCAGAAAAGTGGAGCATCCAACCCCTCTCCAGGAGTTGGGTACCAGAGCCCAAGCTCTGCATGTAGGTGAGCCCGACTATCTCTCGTCAGTACCTCTCAACCTCCCGCACAAGCTCAGGCTCCTTCCCCCCCAGCGAGGTGATGTTTCACATCCCAACAGCCAGAGGCTTTGAGCGTGGAACCGGCCGCCGGGCCACGTGCTCTCGATTGCCACCCAGTCCAGGTATAACCAGTGGTACTCAAACACCTGTTGATCATTTTTATAAAAGCTGTTGAAGGGATGGAGGGATTAGTCAAGGAAGCACCCAGTTAACTTTGGCACATGTCCAGGAATTTTTTTTTCTTCTGTTCGACAGTTTGGGGCATTTTCATCCGTTTCTTACAGACCTTCCAACTACTGCATATTTTGTAAGTACTTACTGTATTTTCTGGAGTATATGTTGCTTTTTTAGATTGGTCGGTGCTGACATTCACTCTATGACATGAAGTGGCTGATGCTGGTTGATGTAGCCTATTTTCAAAAGTCTATATGAAATGCCAAAGAAGACAGGCTCCAGGGGTCCAAATTTCCTGTCTCCAATGTAGGTCGATGTAGCCCAGCAGAGGTTGTTGTTGTACCAGCAGAGCTCGACTTGTGACGCCAATCCACTGACTCACACAGGACGTTGTTTAACTGCCGCTGTCGGAGAGGAGACACATTTGTTGCGCACTCCTCACAGCAGTAGCATAGCTTGGCGGAGCTGATTGTCAGCTCAACGTTTGTTACGTTGCCTCTATAAACTCAATAACTCTGCAATTGCGTCACTTGCTACTGGTGCGTTTTTGAGACAAGTTTTACACATTCTTTCATATTTCTGCGTATTTCTTTATGCCCAAGGGATCCAGAGGAGGGGATGTGTCCAGTCCATTCCATCATCAAAAACACCTGATAGGGTTTTTCCATCACCGTTGTTGCCAATGTGCTTGCTCCTGGGGTGGGTAAGGTTGAAGCATGTACTGGGCTTGGGGTGACTTTTGTTGGTAATTTGCAATGTTTGTTCATATCCATAGTTTCTCCAAAAATATTTGTCCTATCAGCGTTCCATTTTGGCACCGTTTATCTTTGACCCAAAATACGTAAGCATACCAAACTTTAAATTTTTACACACACACACACACACACACAGATGGTGGCAGAAGACTTCAAAAGCAATATTCTTTTCATTCTTGGTAATGACAACATGACACTTAACTAAACCAGTGGAACTACAAAAAATCAATAACAATAACAAGATAAACTAAACTAACATGAGCCACAATAACATTCAATGCCCCAAAATCCTGTGTTGCATTGCAGCACAATGTCCATTCTTTACTGGTTAACTAAAATTGCTAATTTCTCAAAAAATGTTAGTCCTATCAACTTTCCCTTTTTGCAGCATTCATCCTTTACCCAAAATACATAAGTATACCAAATGGCAAATGTCAGCTCTCCCCAGTTTGTGATTGAAGCCATACACACGCACGCGAACACATAGAGGCCATTTGGCTATTATAATATGTGTGTGTGTGTGTGTGTGTGTGTGTGTGTGTGTGTGTGTGTGTGTGTGTATATATATACTATATATATATATATATATATATATATATATATATATATATATATATATATATATATATATATATATATACAGTTGTATGTAAAAGTTTGGGCATTCCTGATCATTTTCATGATTTTCCTTTATAAATCATTGGTTGTCTGGATCAGAGATTCCAGTTAAATATATCATATAGCAGACGAACACACTGACATTTGAGAAATGAAATGAAGTTTCTAGTATTTACAGAACGCATGCAATAATTACTTAAGCAAAATTGGGCAGGTGCATAAATTTGGGCACCCTTGTCATTTTATTGATTTGAATATATTTGGCACCAATTATTTGAACACAAAATTGGTTTGGTAAGCTCATTGACTCTTGACCTCTTTACACAGGTGAATCCAACCAAGAGAAAGGGTATTTAAGGTGGCCATTTGAAAATGTTTCCCCTCTTTGTATCTCTTCTAATGAGTGGCAACATGGGAGCCTCTAAACAACTCTCAAATGACCTGAAAACAAAGATTGTTCAACATCTTGCTGCAGATAGTGTCTCTGTGCATCGTTGAACTATACAGCACACTTTGCACAAAGAGATGATGTAATGCAGAGGAAGCCTTTTCTGTGTACATGCCACAAACACAGTCGTTTGAGGTATGCTAAGGAACATTTGGACAAGCCAACTTCATTTAAGAATAAGGTGCTGTGGACTGATGAAACTAAAATTGAGTTATTTGGACATAACAAGGTGCGGTATGCATGGATGAAAAAGAACACAGCATTCCAAGAAAAACACTTACTACCTACAGTCAAATTTGGAGGTGGTTCCATCATGCTGTGGGGCTGTGTGGCCAGTGCAGGTTCTGGGAATCTTGTTAAAGTTGAGGGTCACATGGATTCCAGTCAATATCAGCAGATTCTTAAGAACAGTGTTCATGAATCAGTGACAAAGGTGAAGTTGTGCCGGGGCTGGATCTTTCAACAAGACAACGACCCTAAACACTGCTCAAAATCTACTAATGCATTCATGCAGAGGAACAAGTACAGCGTTCTGGAATGGCCATCTCGGTCCCAGACCTAAATATTATTGAAAATCTGTGGTGTGATTTTAAGCGGGCTGTCCATGCTTGGAAACCAACAAACCTGAGATGTTTTGTGTGGAAGAATGGTCCAAAATACCTTCAACCAGAATCCAGACTCTCATTGGAAGCTATAGGAAGCATTTAGAGGCTGTTATTTCTGCAAAAGGAGGATCTACTAAATATTGATGTTTTTTATTTTCTGTTGGGGTGCCCAAATTTATGCACCTGCCTAATTTTGTTTAAATAATTATTGCACACGTTCTATGAATCCTAAACGTTATTTCACTTCTCAATATCACTGTGTTTGTCTGCTATATGATATGTTTAACTGAAATTGATGAACCAAACAACAAATGATTTATAAAGGAAAATCATGGAAATAATCAGGGGTGCCCAAATGTTTACATACATACATATAATAAATTGAATCGCATTTTCTCTGGTGGGGAGGTGGCACACCCTAGGGGGCACGTCCTTGCACACACCTCTGTTGCTTGCTGGATTGCAAATACAGCTGTGATTTTAATTCAGCAAATAATAATCCATGTCAACAAAGGTTTGTAATATGTTGTGGGGTTGATATGACTGAATGTCGTGTGTCGCCTGGGTAGAGATATGTGCTCCCTAAAGTGCCACTCTAATTTTTGTCCCGTTTTCTTGGCAACAATAAGAGCACATCCCCACACACGCATAACTGCCCACCATGTTTAACAAAAAACACAAATTTCTCCTTGGCCATTCGTTTTGTTGGTCCACTTGTGGATAAAAACAAAGGACCAGGCTGATTTCCCCTGCCTGCTATGCGATGTTGCGCACGCACAAATCCACTCGCACTTACAATGTCCCTGACTCAGCGCCGGTCTAACAAAGGGTCCAGCAGCTACAAGCAAATGCCAGAAAAAGAGCTTTGACTTATTTCTCAGTATCTGGAGATATCTTTGCCCCACAGTCTCGTGTCTGGCTGTCAAAACAGGGACACCCACAAACACGTTCACCGCAACACAAACAAACACTGAAAGAGACACACACCTACAAAATGACAGATGCACATTCAGGAAATGAAAAGCAGGCACCCGGGGAGAATAAGTAAGAGTGAGAGCAGTGAAAGGAGGAGGATGAAAATGGGGAAGAGATACTGAGCAAATAGATAATGAGTGCTTGTTGATGTGTGTGTGTGCGTGCGTGCGTGTGTGTTCGCGCAGCGTGATTTCTGACTGCATGTCGGAGAGGTCCATGGGGGTGTTTGTTGACCAGCTGTAGAAAAGTGATTGGGTTGATCTTTGCTGAATGATGGCAGCCCTGCTTTTCCAAACGCTTAACAAGACGACTGACTGGTTCTCAGCCTCCCTCATTATTTTTGTTTTCCTACGAAAGTCTCTTCCTGCACTGATCTCATGGATTGCTGGAATCATTTGACAGCTTTGAGCCAATTTGATTCTCATTTGTCTCATATTTTTTAACATATTTTCTTTTTTAATCAGCAATTTCTGCTTTGAATACTTTTGAACTTTCAACCCAGATCACATAGCGGTTGATGGACAGCACAACCTGACTTTACTGTACATAAGTATCATGATTGCTGTGCACAGTGGTGGTCAAATCCTTTTCGGAGTTAAAACTGGGGATCATCAGGGATGTGTTCTGGCTCCTCCACTGTTCAGTGCTCTCATGGACTGGGTGTTGAGTAGGGTCAGGGAAACCAGTGGTCTTGATGCCTTTTTTGATAAGGAAAGGTTTTCTGGTCTGGACAATGCTGTGATCCCTGTGAACTACAGAAGCTGAGTGAGGAAATGGGGTCTCTGGATTTGTCATAGTCCTAGATGGTAGAAAAAGAAGCCAGCTATCAGGAGAACTCAGCCCTGGTTAGAGTTAGGGGTAGGGGTAGCCCCTGGTCAAGATCACATTAGGCAAACTTCTCCTGTATCCTCCTAGATATTCAGGCTTTCATCGACTTTCAGAAGTGTAGCTGTATGTGATGAAAGACCTGAACTTGTGGAGACATTCAATTCAATTTTCAGTTCCAATTTAATTTCATTTATATAGCACCAAATCACAACAGAGTTGCCTCAAGGTGCTTCACACAAGTAAGGTTTAACCTTACCAGCCCCCAGAGTAACAGTGGTAAGGAAAAACTCCCTCTGAGGAAGAAACCTCAAGCAGACCAGACCCAAAGGGATGACCCTCTGATTGGGCCATGCTACAGACATAAATTACAGAAAAATTCACAGAACAATTCACAAAATGAATATACAGGAAATGCTGTTGGTTTACAGGACAGGAGGGTCGCCAGCACAAATACAACTCCCATCTCCCATCAGGCATAAGAAAGACAAGAAATACCATATAATTTGCCAGCATTAAACAAGAAAAACAGAAGAAATACTAAGGTGATCGCCGACCAGCCCTAAGCTTCACTAAAAGACCCTTAATTTAGGTAAAGTTGAGGCTGCAGCACGCTCCGTTTACTAATAAAATGAATTAAAAGTAAAAAGCATAAAACAAAACTATACCAGTATGCTAGCCATACGAAAGGGAAAATAAGTGTGTCTTAAGTCTGGACTTGAAAGTCTCCACAGAATCTGACTATTTTATTGACACAGGGAGATCATTCCACAGAACAGGGGCATGATAAGAGAAAGCTCTATGACCTGCAGACTTCTTATTCACAGGGACACAAAGTAGTCTTGCACCCTGAGAACGCAATGCCCAGGCCAGTACGTAAGGTTTAATTAGGTCAGCTATGTAGGGAGGTGCCAGTCAGTGAACAATTTTATAGACTAGTAGCAGAACCTTAAAATCTGATCTCACTGGGACAGGAAGCCAGTGAAGGCATGCCAAAATGGGTGTAATCTGGTCAAGCTTTGTGCTTCATTTCAGAAGTCTGGCTGCAGCATTTTGAACCAACTGAAGAGCCCTAATGTTGGACTGCGGTAAACCCGAAAATAGAACATTGCAGTAGTCCAATCTAGAAGAGATAAACACATGGATCAAGGTCTCAGCATCAGCCATCGACAGGATGGGATGAATCTTAGCTATATTTTGCAGGTGGAAGAAAGCAGTCCTCGTAATATTTCTAATGTGGAGGTCAAAGGACAATGTAGGATCAAAAAAGGACGCCAAGGTTCCTCACTTCGTCAGTGTGATGTATGACACACGAGCCTAGGCAAAGCATTAACTGGTCAAATTGATGCCAAAGTCTCATTGGACCAAGAACCATCATTTCAGTCTTATCAAAGTTTAAAAGTAGGAAGTTTCAACTTCTCACTGATGCAAGGCAGTCTTCTAAGGATTTTATGTGAACAAGATTACCAGCAGTTATCGGCATGTATAATTGAGTATCATCAGCATAGCAGTGAAAGGTAATCCCAAAATGCCGCAATATGTGCCCAAGGTGTGCTATATAAAGGGAGAAAAGCAGGGGGCCTAAGACAGACCCCTGTGGAACCCCAAACTTAATGTCACTAAGGTTAGAGGTAGTGTTACTGTACAAAACACAGTGAGAACGACGGCCATGCAAGGGCACTCCCAGTAATCCCAAAATGATTTTCCAGCCTATCAAGTAGAATATGATGATCCACGGTATCAAATTTAGCACTGAGATCTAACAGCACCAGAACCTTAGTGGTGTCCGAATCCACTGCAAGCAGATCATTCACCACTTTAGTGAGAGTCATCTCTATGGAATGATATTTTCTAAAAGTAGACTGCAGTGGCTCAAAGAGATTATTCTCAGTAAGATAGTCCACGACCTGCCGTGACACCACTTTTTCCAGAATTTTAGAGCAAAATGATAGATTTGATATCGGCCGATAGTTTTTCAATACATTAGGGTCAAAATTAGGTTTCTTAATTAATGGTTTAATCACTGCAGATTTGAAACATTTAGGAACAGATCCAGTAGTTATAAAAAGATTAATAATTTCCAGCACAGTCTGCCCAAGAGTGGGCCACAGGTCCTTAAACAGTTTTGTTGGTACAGGATCAAATAAACAGGTTGTGCTTTTTGTTGCCATTATGAGTTTTGTCAGCATGCCTAGTGAGATACTATCAAATTCTGTAAAACTAGGTAATACCTCAGTAGTGGTGCCCACATCAATAGCAGCATGTAGTGACTGGGTTAAGGCATGCTGGGATATGTTTAACCTAATGTCTTCTATTTTCTTCTCAAAGTAATCCAGGAAATCTTGTGCTGTAAAAGGAGAGTGAATAACAGGTGGTTGTCCATGAATAAGTGTTGCCAACATGTCGAGCAAGAACTTTGAGTTATGCTTGTTTTTGTTGATCAAATCAGAGTCATAGGTCTGCTTTGTAGCCAATAATCCATGCTTATAGTCTAAGATAGCATCATGCCACGCAAGGTGGAATACTTCTAATTTTGAACAACGCCATTTCCGTTCTAGACCTTTTGCCTTATGCTTGAGGTCACGCAGGTAATCACTGAAGCAAGGTGACTGTGATTTGGGGGAGCGCGGTTTTAACACAGGTGGCGCGATCATGTCAAGGGTAGTTTTGAGCACTGAGTTTAAACTATCCACAAGACTGATTGGGTATTTGCCAAATGTGAAGCTAAGACATCAGGCAGTCTAGCTTCGAGTTCAGTCTTAGTTGAGGAGTTGATGCATTGCCATAATGATATATAAGGTTGTTGTTCCACTAAACACGGCAGCGAAACTGTAAACTTAATAAGTGAGTGATCAGAGACCACTGATGTAAGAGGCATGATATCAATATTCGTGACAGCAATACCACGTGCGAGAACCAAATCCAGGGTATTTTCACTAATGTGCATCGAGTCCTGAATGCATTGCCGAAATCCTAATGCATCCACAATTTCCAGAATTGATTTGCAGAAGGGATCAGAAGGCTTATTTATATGAACGTTAAAGTCACCAATGATCAGAATGTTATCTGCAGTAGTTGACAAGTTGGAGATGAATGCACCAAATTCATTTAAGAATTCAGAATATGGGCCAGGAGGCCTATATACGGTGACAAAGTAATACAGCATATTTTTATAGTTCTGACCTTGGCAATGCGTAATATCCTGAGCAGAGCAGAGAATCAGATGCTCAAATGAGTTATAATTGTAACCCCCAACAGCTAATAAGCTAAACCTAGATTTATAAATAAGAGCAACACCCCCACGTTGCTTCGCATCACGAGGGATGTGACTAAATGTATATGCTGGTGGGCAGGCCTCATTTAAGGGGAGGACAGCTGTAGGTTTAAGCCAGGTTTAACATAACCCAATCATATTTAAGTGCTGATCAATAATTAATCAATTATTATATTTAATTAATCAACAATGACTTTGAGGACAGTGATCTTATGTTAATGAGACCCAGATTAAGGACCTCAGTAGAGTTGACAGTTGTTTGGATTTAGGGGTGGTTCCAGAGTAGCATATATAAGATGCTTCGAAGTAGGTTTTGATTTGAGACATCCCATGAGCGTTGTAGGTAGCAGACACAAAATCTTTGCTATTGCTGGAACAACCACTGGACCATCCTCAATTTCAATATCATCCAATATAGTAATGGCTATTATGTTTGCAAAGCATATCCCTCTATGATTTTTATGAACACATCTACGGAAGCAGACCACAGTCTCAACTTGTTGAATTTCCCTCCCTGGTAGATAAACTGTACTGTCGCCATAGTGGATTTTCTGCACTAATTTATTGGATTCCACACCCACATTTGTTATAAGCCTTGCAGGGTTTCTAATCACCTGCTCCGTGGCCTGCTGTAAATTCCTAATGTTACCGTCCCTATAGAGCTCTATCTATGTTCGCAGACAAGATGGCAGCACCTTCCCCAGTAGTTTGGAGGCCATCCGGCATCAGCAAGCCACAGCAGCCCCAGAAAGAAGGCCAGTTATCAATAAAGCTAAAGCCTTGCTGTCTACAAAATTGCACCAGCCACCTATTTAACGATGTCAGCCTGCTAAATGCCTCATCATTACCCCGGAAGGGGTGGGGACCAGAGACTATTAATCAATGCCAACACATCTTTCTGGCAAGGTCACAAGTCCTCTCTATGTCCATTTTTTTGACCTCTGAGTGCTTCATCCTGACATCATTGGTGCCGAGGTGAATAACTATGTGAATATATCTCATGTCATCTCAGCGTCAGCACCCTAAGATGGGATGCAATGTCAGGAGCTCTGGCCCCAGGAATACATTTGTCAGCCGGCATCTGTAACCTGACTTTGCAGGTGATAGAATCCCCTATCGCTAAAGTTCAGTGTTTTGGCCTGGAGACAGGAGTGGAAGTCATTTATGGGCTCAGAGAATTCACATCAGGCAATTCTAATGCCGCGTTCACACCAGGCGCAATCAGACGCTACAACTTCGCGGGGGTCGCGTGGTGAAGGATGCGCCTCCTTCGCCCGGTGTGTCACTCTGCTTTTGCTGCGAAAATTTGCCCCGATGCGTCATCAAATAGGAGGAGCTTCCATTCCACTCGCCAGCTCCAGTTGTCAGTCAAGTTAAAATGACGAACCTTGATCACACAGAGTGAGTTGTTCAGGTAGTATCATTATTTGCTGCAGGAGCTGCGTCTGGATGACGGCAGCTTTCAGCGGTCCTTCCGCCTCTGCAGGACCCAGTTTCAGGACCTCCTGTCCCGTTCACGCGTGCACATGTAAACAATTAATAATAATTAAAAAAAGAAACTCTGCTGCCTGCTGTGGGGCTGCTGCTCGCTCTTCCCCCAAAAACTCTGTCATAATTGTGTTTAGAAACCAGTCACCATTTGTTTTATTATACATCTGTGTAGTTAATTAATAAAATATTCTCCACAGACAATTCGCGTTCATGTAGAAAGAAAAAAAAAGAAACTCCACTGCTTGCTGCGGGGCTGCTCCTCGCTCTTCCCAAAAAAAACTCTGTCATAATTGTGTTTAGAAACCAGTCACCATTTGTTTTATTATACATCTGTGTAGTTACTAAGTAAAATAATCTCCATGGATGATTCGCTCACGCGCACACATAAAATAAAAAGAAAAAGAAATTCCGCTCCCACTGCTGTGGGGCTGCTGCTCGCTCCAAAAACTCTGTCATAATTGTGAAATAAAGGACAAAATAGACATAAGTCCTGCTCACAGGCTGCTACCAGATACAGGACATGTTCACATCTTCAGTCAAACTCCAGACATCTCCACGTCACTACATATTCAGTCCCTGATTGGTCATCGCGGCGTGACGTGACGAAAAAGTTCAGATTTTTCAACTTGGGTAGGAGGGCAACGTAATGTGATGCAACGCAATATCGCACCACAAATGTGCCAATTGCTCAAAATCACTTCACTGGCGTTGCTTCATTCACGTCTATCGCATCGTGCTGCATGACTTGGTGCCAAAACGCGTCGTTCCATAGGGATTACATGGCAACTTGTCGCTGCTGTCGCTCACGTTGCGCCTGGTGTGAACGCACAACCGGGCACCAGGCCCTATGGGGCTTCCTCCGCCTAGCCACAGTCCAAAAGCCATCCTATTTTCTCTGGATCCTCAGCCTTTGAGATTGAGTGATGGCTGGAAGAATTTATGGAGTAATGAGGTCGCTCATCAGATGTTTTGATGATGCCTATACTTTTGCAGGAGAATGAAAGTCCAAGGTTTTGGTATCCTGGTACTTCCTGTCTTACTGTGTGATTGTGAGTCTTTGACACTAACCAGTGACATAAGGCATCAACTGGATGTCTTTGCTACTAGGTCTCTTCAGAAGATTCTTTGTTACTCCTGCCGTGATATTATCACTTTCATTGTGAAGAAACTTCAGTCACAATATTTTGATCATGTGGCGCATATCTCTTGACCTAATCCAGGACACTGGTGCCTCAGCCTCGTGGATCCAAGTGACAGGAAAAGGCCAAGGGGACATCCATGTGTCAGCTGCAGGAGATAGACGCCTTCTTTGAGAAGTACAAATAGTCCAGTTTGTCTGAGTGGTTACCTTCCAGCACCCAAGGTGGTTCTATAATGTGGTAGAAGGGCCACTGTTTGCTGCAAGACTTGACCCAGTACCACTCAATTCTTGTCACAGCGCTCAACCTTGTATTTTATACTCAGTATAGTTTGACAAAAATAAGTCCAAGAGAATAAGTTTAAATTGGAGGTGGGTGGAGGGGGACTTATGACTTAATTTCCAAAGACAAATTTCTCAAAATTGCAAAATATCTCAGATATTGTTAATCTCCCCCTAAAGTTCATTAAAGTTGTCTCAAGTACTTTTTTCTTACATGACAGCACACACATGTGCAGCTTTGCGCACACAAAAACTGGCAATTACACTTTGGATTGCCAAATAATGATTTGCCTTTTAAAGAGAGAGAATTAAATGGTTGACTAGACAGACTTTTCTGACATGTTCAGCATCTTTCTCCACCTCCTCCTCTTCTCGTTCCTGCTCTGTACCTTCTGAACTCCGCTCTGCATAGCAATGGCTTTTGGATTGAGCTGTTCATTCAGCCACGCACAGATAAGTGCAGCATAGCGGGATGAACACAATGGAGAAATAAAAGAAGGCTGAAGAAGAAAGTGGGGATGGAGGCAGAAAAAGTCTTGCTTTCTCTTTCATTCTCTCGCGCTCTCTTTCCCTTTAAAGAGCAAGGAAAGGAAAGCGTTTTCTTGACCAAAAAAAATGTAATCCTCAGCAGATATACAGTATTCAGTCATATTGTTATTTTATTTCCAGCTATAAAATGAGCTTAGGGGTGATATTGGGTGTTAACAGTGCAGAAAGGTTTAAATGACACTAAGGATGCAGAGGTGTGTGTGTGTGTGTGTGTGTGTGTGTGTGTGTGTGTGTGTGTGTGTGTGTGTGTGTGTGTGTGTGTGTGTGTGTGTGTGTGTGTGTGTGTGTGTGTGTGTGTGTGTGTGTGTGTGTGTGTGTGTGTGTGTGTTCACGTGGGTGCATGCAAATGGTACATTTGCGCTTTGTGCGCTTCAAATCCTAAGCTGCTAACACAGGCACTTGGATTGGAATACCAAAGGACAAACATGGATAGAAAGTGCAGGATGGCAGGCGGGGTTAAGATTTGACAAGAATAAAGCAGCGAGAGAAAAGTACAAACACATAAATCACAACTCCACAGGGTGCTTCCCGCCTTGAGGACTAAATGCACAGATTATGTTTTGGCTGGTGGATGCTGTGTTTGTATCTATGCAAGCAGAAAGAAAGAGGCTTTCCAAGGGTGAGAATTTAGCGAATCTGCACACACATCGTGGCTTATAGGGCATATCCAAAACCCACAAAGACGGCTCACCTTGGATGGCTTCCATCCAACTGGAAGGAGCTCAGAATGAATTAGGTCTTGTTGCCCGTATAAGGATGGTGACGCATTTTTCACATGGTCGAAGGTTGTGAGCTCCACTGAAGACCAAGATAATAAAGACTTATCAAGAAGTTGAAGAGTGAACCTGCCAGAATCCTACGAATAGCCTGGTGGCTTTTAACTGGCCAAGTGCATCAAGAATACGCCAACATGTTCTTATTTTGATGCACCAATTAGTGATGGCAGCCAAACCTCTTTGAATTGCTGGTTGGCTTTGGCCTTCAACTGGTCAAGCACATCAGACATTCTTATATGGAGTTGCTAAACTGTAAAGCTTTGGTAGAAACCTTTGAATGGGGCTTGGTGACCTTCAACTGGCCTACAAAGAGTACTCCAACAGCCTTTTCTTTGGAGGAATCTGTTAATTTGCTAATTTGTTTTGGATTTCAACTGGCCAAGACATAAAGATATCCAACAAGTTCTCATTCTGAGGTGTCAAAGTGTGGTGCATTTTTTTTAGTGCATTGAATTGAAACAAGATTACTGTGAAGCTCTCCAACTTGATACCTGCGACAGAGCAGAACACAAGTTGTGTGATTGTATCTGTCTCCTTGTGCTCAGATTATCCATGTGTCAGTCAAAAGATGAGCAAATTTTGTTGGTGATCTGAATCTGTGTCTAAATGGTACTTCTGCCTCCTTCTTCTGAATCTTTAACGTTGCACACAAGGGCCTGGTTTCATGAAGCACTCTAATCATGTCAAGTCAGTTTAGTTGACTAAGTTTTTGATGTTAGTTCTTACACAAAGCACTTAGTCTGCAAAAGTTTTGCATTAGCCGACTGAAGTTTTTAGCCTGGTGCAGAGGAGGTAAATCTTATCAGTCGAGAAAACTTCAGTGTCTTATCTCAAAAAAGGCAGCTATCAGGTACCACCACTTGCTGGAGGAGGAAGGAAGGAACGGGTGTTCCCGGACCGGAACAGTCCATTGGAGATGTTTACGGATGCCGAGGTCGGAAGTGCTTCTCATGCATGAACCAAGGATTAATTGCTAAATTTATTGTCAGAACCACTTTGTTTAGGAGTAATAATTGTGTAAATCTTGATGCAGAGTTGAAGAGAACTCAAAGCAGTTGTGTGTTTGCATGAGTGAGGAAAATGTGGATGTGTTCACATGATAGAAACATGTTTAAAAATGAACAGTTGCTCTGCCTGGCAACTCAATGCATGTTACAGGCTTAATACATGTCAAATCCAAACACAGGAAGAATTAATCAAAACATCAGGGTTTTCAAACACATTTTGGCCCATGATTTCCCTGTTCAGAGTGGAGCTGAGGTGCTTGATGTGCACTAACGCCCTGAAAAAAAAGGACTTTTCAAGACTTTTACTGAGTGGTGCGCCGATTTGTGTCCTCTTTAAAAATGATCTAATCAGTGACCCGATCCATGACTTTTTTGAGCTAAAAGATGCGATACTTTGTAGAAATGACCCGAGCTGATATTCCTTGAAATGTAATGGGTTATTTTTCCGACCAGGGTGAACCTTTTCACTGAGTGTAATGAAAATATATTACAAACACCATAGATGCAGTAGCTTCACCCCATCCACACACGACCTTCCCACCGATGTTTGTGAGTAAACCAGCAAACAAACTAAAAAGCATAATAAATATTGGAAACATAAATCACTTTGGCAGCCGAAAGTATCCCTCGTTCTCCTCAGAAGCAATTGTTCACCACAGAACAAGACATTTAACTTTGACCATCAGAATCTGCTCATGTGCAGTGAGCTCAAAAAATACAGTTAATGCACTGGACGGATCCATGATGTGGAACTGTGTGACTGTGCAGCAAGGCATTCAAGCAAATGTTAACCCGTTAACCCTTCCTGGATAAATAAAGATTAAATGGAACAGACAGACAGGAAGGAATAATGGAGATAGAGATGAAGTTCACTTCATGTTTACTGCTTCAATCACTTGAGCTTAGTGTGAACTCTCGACCATGTTCTCCTTTGGAGATAGTATATCTTCAAGAGTGCATACTTGGGTCACCGCGGTGTAGGCTCAAAGCAAACTGTCTGAATAGAGATGTTTTCCTCCCACACTCATCTACTTCCCTGCCTACTCTGTCTTATCTAGGTTAACACATGGCCACAGTGATTTGCTCTTCTTTCGTTACCTGCTAGGTTTTTAATGACTTTCCTCCCTAAAGCTTTGTGCCAACTGTTCTGATTGTGTAGCTGAAAATACCACCGGAGAAAGGAGCAGTGGCAGTGTTTCTTTCAGAGAAGAGAGGTGAATTAGTGAGTGGTTTGAATTTCATCCCATCATTTTATAGGTCGAGTGATGGAGAGACTCTGAGCAAGAGCACCAGAAAAGAAGAGATGCAAATTGCCATTTGTGAACAAGATTCCATGCTATGCATGTTTCTGGGTCAACACTTCACTCTTCCAAAATTTTATACAAAAGCACAAAAAAGTAAGTTATAACCGACCCAAAATAGATGACCAACAATAAGACCAAATGTTAATACCATAGAATAGAGGTCTTTACCAAAACAACAGTATAAGACATCCAGTATGCATGCCGATATTTGCATCACCGTGTTTTTGATATATCGGTGCTGGATGTGGCAAGTAATTAGTTCACTTTGTGTGCGGTGGCACTGTTGGCCTTAAAGTTAAAAAAAAAAAAAAAAAAAACAGATCAGCAACAGTACGTATCGTCTCGCTGTGTTTTGGGCTTCATAGTGTTCGTAGTGGCGATGCAGCTAAAACAGCAGCACACCCACAGGAAGCTTTAAAAACACATGGACACTTTCATTTCTTTCAAATGCTCAGTCTGTTTCTGATGATGGCACATGTGATAAAACCTTCTTACCTGTTGATCAGGTAGCACTTTGGACAAACATATGAGCGTTTTCTTCCTGTTCACACAGACTATGCAGGGGTGTAGCTAGAGGGGCTGACGAGGGGATGGAACTGCCCTTTTGAGAAAAGGTCCATTTTTAAAGTTATTTTATACATTTTTCATCATCACAATGACAAAGTTTAACAACTAAAATGTTTTAACAAAAATTTAATACGAGGTCTGTCAATAAAGTATAGTTCCTTTTTATTTTTTTCAAAAACTATATGGATTTCATTCATATGTTTTTACGTCAGACATGCTTGAACCCTTGTGCGCATGCGTGAGTTTTTCCACGCCTGTCGGTGACGTCATTCGCCTGTGAGCACTCCTTGTGGGAGGAGTCGTCCAGCCCCTCGTCGGAATTCCTTTGTCTGAGAAGTTGCTGAGAGACTGGCGCTTTGTTTGATCAAAAATTTTTCTAAACCTGTGAGACACATCGAAGTGGACACGGTTCGAAAAATTAAGCTGGTTTTCAGTGAAAATTTTAATGGCTGATGAGAGATTTTGAGGTGATACTGTCGCTTTAAGGACTTCCCACGGTGCGAGACGTCGCGCAGCGCTCTCAGCCGCCGTCGTCAGCCTGTTTCAAGCTGAAAACCTCCACATTTCAGGCTCTATTGATCCAGGACGTCGTGAGAGAACAGAGAAGTTTCAGAAGAAGTTGGTTTCAGCATTTTATCCGGATATTCCACTGTTAAAGGAGATTTTTTTAATGAAAGACGTGCGGACGGGTCCGCGCGTCGGGACGCAGCCGACGCGGTGCGGCAGCACAGGAAAAACACCTCCGTGTTGATAACCATTTGTAAAATCCAGGCGGCTTTTGATGGCTTTCAGTGGAGTGAGTATATAAGAAATTGTTTAACAGCTGGACATGTTCCAACTTGTCCTTAAGGCTTCCAACAGAGGCGTTTTTCCTGTGGCGGAGCATCGCGGCGGCTGCGAGCCGACGCTGCAATGAAATCCATATAGTTTTTGAAAAAAATAAAAAGGACCTATACTTTATTGACAGACCTCGTATATTCCTGTGCCCTAGTTTTACTACAGTTCTGCACTAAGTGGAATTGATGAATCATATTTTATGCTGGATGCTTCAATAGCCATCTCGGGGATAAATATGTGAACTATGTTTTTCCTAAAACTGCAACACTTAAGCCCCCATCACACATGGCAAGAATGTGCAGGAACCAGGCCAAAACGGCAAAAATTGCTATAATTGGATGCATTCGGGAGTGAAAGAGGCATGGTTAGCCATGTAAAAAGGCATCCAGATTACCTAGTCCACACCTGCACAATGGCATCCAGAGCATATGTGGACAACAGATAGATGACACAGACTGCTGTCAGACGGCCATAAAAGGTGCTGCAGACTGCCTGATGTCCAAACATCTGGATGGCAAACATGGGACTGGAGTGGGAGGGGGCGCTGTGTTCCTCCCTTTGCACTGGACTCCGGAGTATGACGAACATATGGACCGGACTCACACCATATGTGTCAAAGTGCGCACACTTAGTGGCTCATGCAGCCATTATGAACACACACACACACACACACACACAGCTGAGTGACTATTCCACGTGTGCACGACTGCGCAGAGCACATGAGCACAGGGTGCACGTGCGCACAAGCCACTGGACACCTTTGCTGAAAGTTTGCAGTCGTCCCACCATGCATCAGACGCAGCCTTTCCAGCAAACTTTAATTTATTTGTTCTTTTTGTCAAGATGGCGGCGCACATCGATGCAGTGGCTTCTCTAGCTCCCGGTGTAGTCCTTAGTAAAAATAGTAGTTTTAGCAGTGTTTGCAGCTCTAGTGTTCTGAGTAACACAACAAGCATAAAATACAGCTCCAAAGATTTTTTCAAGCTAAACAACTGCCGTCATGTCCGAATCCACCCGGACCTAAAAGCAACGCTCGGCAGATTGACGATCCTGAGAGCGCGTCGCAGCTGGAGCCGGCTCAGACTGAAGAGAAAGCGCTGTGCATGCGGGCGAAAATGCGGAGGTCTGCTAAACAAGCTAAAAGCTAACGGCGGAAGACCGGCTATCCCATCACTATTTCTAACGTCTGTGCACTGGATAACAAAATGGACTTGCTACGCCTGAGATTACATCAGCAGGACATGCGGAGCTGCAGTGTTTATGTCCTGATGGAGACGTGGCTCAGCAACAACATGCCGGACTCTTCAAGCTACACGAGCGGATACTCTTCCGTGCGGACAGAGACCAGCAGCACTCCGGTAAAACCAGAGGAGTAGGGCTGTGCATCTACATTAACAAAGGTTGGTGCACAAACTGTTCTGAGGTGGAAAGACACTGCTCTGAAGCTGTAGAATATCTTACAGTAAAATGCCGCCCTCATTATCTGCCGCGGGAATTTACAGCAATGTTTATTGTGCCCGTCTACATCCCCCCACGAGCTAATGCTAGCGACGCTCTGAAGCAGCTACATAACTCCATCAGCTTGCATCAAAATAAACATCCAGATGCACTGTATGTAGTAACAGGGGACTTCAACCATGTAAACCTGCAAAATATTCTCCCCAATTTCCACCAGCATGTAAACATCACCACACGAGGGGAAAACATGCTGGACAAAGTGTATACAAATATATGTGGAGCTTACAGAGCAGCCCCCCGCCCCCATCTCAGTGCCTCAGACCACATCTCACTCCTCATGCTTCCTGCTTACAGTCCATGGTCGAAAAGCAGGGACACCATCACAAAGACCATCTCTGTGTGGCCAATTGGTGCCGTGTCCATGCTTCAAGACCACCGACTGGCAAATGTTCAGAGCAGCTGCAACAACAGGGAGCAATGTGGACCTGGAGGAATACTCATCGACTGTGCACTGCTACATCCGGAGCTGCATAGACAATGTGATCACCTCCAAGACCATCACCATCAGGCCAAACCAGAAACCCTGGATGACCAGAAAGGTGCACTCCCTGCTGAAAATTCGTGATGCTGCATTCAAAGACAGCGATGCAGCAGCACTCAGAGCAGCCAGAAGGAACCTGTCGATGGAAATAAAAAGAGCTAAGTCCACATATGCCCTCAAGGTTCAAGGCCACCTCCAATCCAACGACCCACGGAGCATGTGGAGTGGCATCAAATGCATCACAGACTACAAAAACAATGTAGCACAGTGCTCTGCAGACCCAGTGCTCCCAGACACTCTGAATGCCTTTTATGCGCGTTTTTAGGCGTCCAAGACCACCACCCCCTCCTGAGTCCCTTCCTCCCCCAAAAAACCCCCACTCAGCATCATCACTACAGCTGAGGTGAGGAACGTGCTGCAGAGGATCAACCCCCAAAAGGCCACGGGCCCTGAGGGAATACCAGGGCCTGGGGCCCCAAAAGACTGTGCACACCAGATGTCTGAGGTTCTGGCGGATATATTCAACACCTCTCTGTCCCAAGCCAGAGTTCTGCTGTGCCTCAAGACATCAAGGATAATCCCTGTGCCAAAGACCTTTGCACCATCCTGCCTCAACAACTACAGGCCAGTTGCACTCACCCCCATCACCACAAACTGCTTTGAGAGGCTGGTGATGAGGCGCCTGAAGCAGACCATCGATGTGACTGTAGATGAGCACCAGTACATGTACAGGCAAAACCAGTCCACAGCTGATGCCATCTCCACCATGGTGCTTCAAGCCCTCTCCCACACAATGCAAGGCTGCTGTTCCTGGACTTCACTTCTGCGTTCAACACCATCATCCCGCAGAAACTGGTTTCCAAGCTGGCTGAACTAGGAGCGCCCTCAGCACTGTGCAACTGGATCCTGGACTTCCTGACTGGGAGGCCACAGAGTGTCAGGATCAACACCACCTCATCCTCCACCATCATCCTGAACACTGGCTCACCCCAGGATTGTGTGCTCAGTCCACTGCTGTACACATTGATGACTTTCGACTGCAGAGCCCAGCACAACAATAATCTTAAGTTTGCAGACGATACAGCAGTGATCGGGCTCATTAGCCAAGGGGATAAAACAGCATACAGGCAAAAAGTGGAGAACCTGAAACGGTGGTGTGGAGACAACAACCTTATCCTCAACACTCAGAAGACCAAGGAGATAGTTGTTGACTTCCGCAGTCAGCCCCCACCATCCCCTCCCCCCTCTACATCAACGGAGCAGCGGTGGAGATTGTCTCCTCCATCAGGTATCTTGGAATCCACCTCTCCAACACTCTCACCTGGCACACTAACACCACGGCTGTCATCATGAAAGCCCACCAACATCTCTATTTTTTGAGGAAATTGGGAAGGGCCGGACTGAACAACGAGGTCCTCAGGGCCTTCTACAACTGTGCAGTGGAGAGTGTCCTGTCCTGCTGCCTCCCTGTGTGGTATGGTGGCTGCACGGTGGTGGAGAAGAAAGCGCTGCAGCTGGTGGTGAAGGCTGCACAGAGGACCGTCGGATGCAGCTTACCAGCCATTGGGGACATCTATATCTCCAGATGTAGAGAAAAAGCCACCTGCATCCTCCGCGACTCCACCCACCCTGCACACAGTCTGTTCACACCCATTCCCTCTGGAAGGAGGCTGTGGAGCATCCGGGCAAAAACATCCAGACTGAAAAATGCTGTCAGACTGTTGAAAAGTTCAACATCCACCACCAAACTGTGAACATTGCACTAAATGCACATTGTCACCTTCTTAATATTCTAATGCTGCTGCTGCTGCCGACCCTGTGCCTTGTGTATATATTTTATGGCCACAGGGGTGCGCATATTGCACATTGCAAAAGTTTATATTGCAAAAGTTTATACAATATGTTAGGTTAAAAAAAAAAAATGTCCCAGTTAACTACACCAAGACCTGGAGAAACTGCATTTCGTTCTGCCTGTAAGGGTCGAGTGACAATAAAAGTGAGTCTGAATCTGAGTCTTTGTTGCTTTCTTCAGGAGCACAACACAACTCGGCCTCATAGTCCGATGTGTTCAGGACCACCGTGCATCTGCCTTTATTTGCTGGCAGGATAAGGATGCTTTGGTCCTTCTGCAGTGCTGCCAAAGCTTGCTGTTCTTCTCCTGTGGTGTTGGATGGTGCTAAGCCTCCTCCGTCCAACATCACAGGAGAAGAACAGAAAGCTTTGGCAGCACTGCAGAAGGACCAAAGCATCCTTATCCTGCCAGCAGATAAAGGCAGATGCACGGTAGTCCTGAACACATCGGACTACGAGGCCAAGATCAACAACTTGCTCAATGTGTTGGGAAGGTGTCGTAACATGGACCCACAACAGGGGGCGCAAGTGAACGGACAATGGATAAGAAAAGGAGTAACAATTTAATGTTGCGAAAGTACACAACGGAATACAAACAGAAATTACAGGTGCCAGTTGTATACAAGAGGACAGTGGGCAGGCTCGAAGATAGGAGACCTCTGATGAACGAGGAGCCGGGGCCCACACCGCTTCCACCACCAACGGCCTGAAGAACACCGGAGCCGCCAAGTCCTGAATCCCCAGGTGGTCTCTGTCCTCCGTTGTCGGCCCTGGTACTGCTGGCAAAGAAGACACAGAAGGAGGTGAGTGTGAGTCCTCACACTCAGCAACCTTTACACTCAAAGTCTCTGGGAGGGAAAACCTCCACCTCCAGATACGTTTCTCTCGTGCAGCTCCTGTTGGTCCCTCTTCTGGATCACCACAGGAATGCGGCTGCACACAGAACAAAGTTTAGACAATCGATAATCACAGCAGAGAAGATTACCTTTGTGGTAGATGATTTCTCGGCGAGGAGGTGGAGTTGTGATCCGCTTCTTGTAAGGAGGTTAATGAGAGACAGCTGGTGAGGTTGACAGGTGACAGCTGTCACTTCCAATAGCTCTGGCGCCCTCTCATGCTTGAAGCCCGCACTCCAAGCAGGGCGCCGACTGGTGGTGGTGGGCCAGCAGTACCTCCTCTTCAGCGGCCCACATAACACAATGACTCCAGTACATACGAACATCTGAAGAGAGACCCCATTAGTGGCTATAAGAAGAAAATCATTAGCTGCCTCCAAACCCTGGAGAAAAAGGGACTCATCGACAGGCAGACATACTACAGACTGTACCCGGGGGACGCCACTCCATGCATCTATGGACTGCCCAAAATCCACAAACAGGACGTGCCACTCAGGCCTATTGTATGTAGCACAGATTCCATCACATACAATTTGGCCAAGCACCTCAAGTGGATTTTGGCTCCTCTAGTGGGTAACTCAGACCACCATGTGGAGAACACAAGATTTTGTGAACAAAATCAAGGACCTGCAGCTGGAGGCAGATGAAACTATGGTGTCATTTGATGTGACTTCATTGTTCACCTGCATCCCCACCGCTGAGGCCATCTCAGCTGTGAGGCAGAGACTGCTGGAAGATGTCTCTACCTGAAAGGACCAAACTTACACCAGACCACATCTGCCAACTCTTGGAGATCTGTCTTAACACCACGTATTTCCTGTTTAGCGGGGAATTACTACAGGCAGATCCATGGTTGTGCGATGGGGTCTCCAGTATCCCCCATTGTGGCCAATCTGGAGATGGAGCGAGTGGAGAAGACAGCCTTGACATCGTTCACGGGCATCTCTCCCAGTCACTGCTTCAGATATGTCGATGACACATGGGTTAAAATCAAGCAACAGGAGGTCGAGGACTTTACAGAACACATCAATTCGGTGGACTCCAGTATCAAGTTCACACGTGAGGATGCCAACTTGTACAGAAAGCCCTCACAGTATGTGGGTACCCACGATGGTCCCTGGACAAAGTGCAGAAGTCCCAGAAAACAAAGACACCAGATAGACAGGAGATGGAGACAAGAAGAAGAGGAGTGTCTCTCCCTTATTTAGCAGGAGTAGGGGAAAAACTACAGAGGATCTTCAGACAGCATAAAATCCCAGTTTCCTTTAAACCAGTCAACACCTTGAGACAGAAATTAGTTCACCCTAAGGACAGGATCCCTAGTTACAAACAGAGCAATGTAGTGTATCATATCAGATGTCAGGAAAACTGTAATGAACACTACATAGGTGAGATGAAGCAACTTTTACACAAGAGGCTATACCAGCACCGCAGAGAGGTCGCCAGTGGACCTCAGTCTGCAGTTCATCTCCACCTGAAAGACACTAACCACACGTTTGAGGACAAGGAAGTTAAAATCTTAGCCAGAGAGAAGAAATGGTTTGAGAGAGGTGTCAAGGAAGCATTCTTTGTAAAACAGCTGAAACCCAGCCTTAACCATGGAGCGGGTCTCAGACACGCTTTGTCCCCTGTTTACAATGTGGTACTCAGGTCAAAGCAGTTTCAGTCTTTTGTTCATGGTAATGAGACATTCACGTTATCAGGAGAGAGTTGTCAAGGGAGCCATCAGGGGAGGTTTCCATCCTGGCATTAGGAGAGTGCTAACTAGAGCAAAATAGGTTCTAATTAGAGCTATTGTTTAGTCACTAGCCTATACCAGTCATCCTCTCGGTAGGTGGGGTCTGGTTAGGTTAAAAAAAACTCCAGCTTTTGTTGGCTTCTGGTTTATTCTTCTCTACAAGAGTCAAGGAAGAAGTCAGACTACCAGAGCAAGAATTTTAGCTGAGGAAGCTTCTGTGATTTGAAACGAAACATCCTCACATCAAGCAACCCAGTCCAGTCGAAGATTCAAGCTTCTCTACTGTGATGTGTTCTTGACAAACAATAATGCGTGAGCAAAACAAAAAGGGGCAGAACTAAGAAATACTGTGACTAGTCTAAAGAGGGAAAAAACAAGGAACCTAAGCCAAACTAGGACGACACAGATACTGGCTAAGACAAAGCAGAATACAATAAAATAACTGATGAAGGCAAAACAAACTATTGGTTAAACCGCAAATAAACAAAACCTGGTGGATACAGAATAATGCAAAGAATAAAACAAGATAACTGATAAACAGAAAATGCAATTAATGACAAATGGAACATAATCATTAAGCAACACTGAAGATAAATAACAAAAACCTGTGACTAAAGCATAATACGATAAATGAGCTCAATAGAACTAAACTAAGACTAAAGTAACTTAACGGACCATGAGTGAAAGAAACAATAACCAACTACAGAATAAATGATAACCAAAGAATGAACTGTGACAAAAGTGCAAAACAAAGAAAAGCAACAAACAGAACCAAACTGAGATTTAAAGTAAAAACTTAAGAAAAATAAAACCAGAAAATCAGAGGAAATACACCAAGAGCTAAGGCCTATACTCCGAGCCAGGGCTGAGCACGACATGAGCAGCTTTTGTCACCATCTAGTGGAAGATGTGAGCATTTCAGGGCTTCTGGTACATGTACTACTTGCAACCCAAAATTCAGTAAAAAAAAATGGCATTTATAAATGTCGGAAATGCATGATTGATTGAATTATCTATTTTTTTGCTTACAGTGTTAATGTATAAACATTGCGATTTTGAGAGTTTTGTGGTTCTTGAGGTTTGTGTGTGTGTGTCGAGAGAGAGAGAGAGAGAGAGAGAGAGAGAGAGAGAGAGAGAGAGAGAGAGAGAGAGAGAGAGAGAGAGAGAATTTGCTGTGTGTTTTCTTGGGCAACAGTATTATTTTATGAGGGTTTGTTTCTAATTATCATTTGACCAAAAAAATGTATTTCCCAAAGTTCCACTTTAATTCTCACAGGGTGTTTCCACAGCGAGCTTATTTGAAATGTGTGATTAGGAACCTGGTGTGTTTTGTATCCAGAACATATGGTTTTTGTTTACATCTTTTGGCTACTTAAGGGGGGAAAAAGTGTGAAAGCAAACTAAATTCAGGGAAATGTGCAGAATTGACACATTTAATTCCCTGCTGCAAAACAAAGTAAACATACTGAAAGTGTGAAAAGGCCCAAAGTGGCTGCACGCACGGCAGAATGAAAGCTTTAGTTACCAAAGTACAAGGAAAATGATGTTTATGTGACTCCTGGTGAGACTGAGAAGTCACCGAGTCAGATTTTGTTGTGTTCATCTCTGAAGGTGGAAACGTGCTGCACAGTTGTGTAGAATCACACACTCTGGGCTCTTGTGTTCTTTGTGGTCATTTTGATGCAGATGATATAGTTTTGTCCAGGCTAAGATTTCAGATCCTGCACATGCTCAGTGTTGCAAAGCACTAATGTGACAAGGCAGCGGAAATTGCACCAGGTCACATCCCTCATCAATGTTTTAGGGTGGAGAAATACATCTAAATATGAGCATGCACTTTGAGGAAAGGACAATGACCTGTTGGAATCCCCTGTAGTCACTCTGTCTTATCGAGTTCATTTTGGAGATGTGGACTGGTAATTATTTAGTATGTTTGGTGTGTGTGTGTGTGTGTGTGTGTGTGTGTGTGTGTGTGTGTGTGTGTGTGTGTGTGTGTGTGTGTGTGTGTGTGTGTGTGTGTGTGTGTGTGTGTGTGTGTGTGTGTGTGTGTGTGTGTGTGTGTATACACCTGCAGGGCAGGAAGTGGTGAGTGCAGAAAACACTCCAACTCTCAGAGCTGCTTGTTTGACTGCAGGCGTGTGGCTTTGTTGTATTTAATTTAATTTTGTGTGTGTTTGTGTGTGCGCTTAGGCTTTCTCTGGGAACTCCAACTCTGAGAGTGTGGTCCGTCATGAGCTGCAGCAGGGATTTGTGGCCCGTTTCCTCAGGCTGATCCCACTCGACTGGAGCGAGGAGGGACGGATCGGTCTGCGCATCGAAATCTACGGCTGCTCGTACTGTGAGTAGAGTCCAATATCTCACTTTATGTTGTCTTCACATGAAGTGGAGCAGATAACATCAATTTCACAGCAAAATCGTGCAAATGCTGGTACAAACACCAACTTTGGCACGATGAGTCCCAAGAGAGTATGAACCAAATGTGGTGGATTGGCTACTTGAAAATAGCTGCCAATAGCTGCATAGAAGTCCCCAAATATTTTTATCCCAAAATATTTTACTCCCAAATATTCTAACCCTAACACCCCACCCCCCCCACCCCCCCCACCCCACCCCCCAAAAAAAAATGTCATTACTTATTTCATTTGTGTGATCTTGGTGTAATTGTAGGATTTCAGTCCTGCCAGATTAATGAATTCATGTATATGTCACTCTTAGTGGCATAAATTGGCATTTGAACATGTTGGCTGCAGATATTAAGATATAGTATAATAAATTCAGAATAAATAGCAGAATAAATTCAACACTAAACACATGGTTTGGTAAATCATATTTTTATTGTCTTTACATTTTTTCCTCACAAATTAAAAGCTAAAAGAACATAAGAGGAATGTCATTATTGTGGGATTCTTAAATGGTTTATAGAGAATAAAAAAAAAATCATTTATAAATGTTTAATAAAGACATTGCATATTTTGTTATTAAAAATTATTAAGCCATCTATTTACATTCTTACCAATGAGTAGCTAATAAAAAAGAATGCTTTGTAAATGTTTTACAAGTAGTTATTTAAGCATTTACTTACACTTTATAAATGCTTTACTAATGCTTTATAGCCTGCAGTTAATATAAAGTGTTACCAACACCTTTTAATGCAGCAACATGCAGTAGTTTGAAAAGTAGTTAGTTCAAAATATGCACTGGGTGGAAAAATTAATACTAAATGCAATAAACCTAATTCTAATTTGTCACATAAGTAAAATAAAACATAATAAATACCAAAAATGTCAAATAAAACCAAATACAGGATGATAAAATTGAATTTGACTTAAATATTTTAATGGTTCAAATAGGAGCATTTCCATGTAAAAAGGGATTTTTGGTGGCCATCATGAATACTGAGTCCCTTCGGCTGCTCCCTTGTTTGCACTCAGGGTCGCCACAGCAAATCCAAGGTGGATCTGCATGTTGAATTGGCACAGGTTTTACACCAGATGCCCTTTCTGACACAACTCCACATTACATGGAGAACTGTGGCAGGGGTGGGATTTGAACCCGGAACCTTCTGAACTGAAACAAAGCGCATTAACCACTTGGCCACCACCCCTGCCGCCCATCTTAAATATGAATATGCTCAGTAATATCATGACAATCTCTTCCACTCATGTAAACACATGTTGTCACACATTTTAAAAACAATTATACCAAAGGTGAGACTTTGACCAAAAACTGAGCCAATGTAGATTTTTTTTTTAAACTAAAAACACTGGACAAATGGCTGAGACCTTTGCTACCTACACCCGAGTATGTCCGCAAATTTCACTGATTATGCAACAGGCTTTCTTGCCAGAAGATTTGCATTTGAAAAGCATAAAGTTGTAATAATACTAAAAAATAAGCACGAGTGGGGTCACTCATGCTTATTTTTGAAAGTGGCCGTCGTAGTGCAGCAGATAACAGAATATTTAGAGAGGAATTGTTCAAATGGTGATACAAGCACCAAATTTGGCAAAATTCAAGTGGGCCTTCGATTCTTTTCAAAAGAGCAATGTCTAAGGTGGATTTGTGCTGAATTTGGTGCTTGTATCACCACGTGAAGTATTCTTTCAGTTATTTGCTGCACTATCAGACTTTGGCTTGGGAAATGAAATGGAAAACCAAAGCTCAGTTCAAGTTACATGCAAGTTCAAAACCACACCTGCTCCTAATTTCCAACATGCGTGTGATTATGATTATTTCCTGACAAAAGCCCGGACATGTCCAACAGATGGCATTGTTCAGCAGGTGGCAAAACAAAACAAAGCAACACAAAGTTGCTTTTTGGATTCACCAGTTGCATCAAAATTAAGCAAAATTGTTGATTACATAAACACTATGGTAATTCATGGCAAATGAAGCCTTTCCAAAATAGGTCAACATGGCATAAACCTTAACACTTGTGATGATGAATAGTAACAATTCAGTAACAATTATGTAACAGTTCATGTTACATAATTTCTATAATTACTATTTTCTTGAAAGGAAACATGCAAAACATCAGCTGCAGGTTGCCAGGAGACCCACAGGGAAACCTGAGCCTAGATCTGATCTGTTTTACAACCCTTCCCTGCTTCACTCCGACATGCATTTGTCAATGGCCTTGCAACAGGCATTCCCAGTTTCTCTACTCACCTTCACATAAAGCTGTAATTTTTTCAGCACTGTAATGAGTGTCTTGGTGACTTCCCTCACAAGTTTCCTCCCAGTATGGACACTCAGTTTTTGAGAACTGCCTACTTGACACATACTTACCATACAGTACCCTATTGTTTGTATTGCTAAATGACTGTTAGAAATGAAGTCCTGGACATATTCAGTGACTTGGAAATGTTCATGTATCCATCCACTAACTGGATGGTCTTGGTAACTCGAGTACTTCCTTTCATCGGAGTGGTTTTTTTTATTGTTAACACATTTCTGATTGTGTTGGAATTCCCTTTTCTTTATTTTTCTTGATAATGGCCACTCCCCCTTGTGTTGGTTCCACTACATTTGTAGCTCAGAAGACACAACAACAGGTTTGAAAAGATGACTTTGTTAAAAAGTGATCTAAATGAGCTAAACTAACACCCCCATGCAGAGTAGCGAACTCACACACTCTCTTGTTTTCGAGCATATCATCCTGGGACCTGGCTCTTCTGCAGCCTCTTTGCTCTCATTCAATTAAAGGCTGCCAAATTGATTTTGATAACAATTTTCAATTAAGACTCTGCATAAATTACTGCTTTAAGTGACACACGTACATCTCTCACACCGGAGATGCGATTACTCCGGGAGAATTCGTGCGTGTGTCTGTGTGAATATAAGCACCCTGAGTGTATTCTAGGCAGTACAGAGCCTTTTGATTATATTTTTCTTGTTTCATTTCTTACCGGTGTTGAAAAGAAAAAGCAAGTGAGTAGAGATAAGTTTCTTCCTGTTAAAAGGGAGTTTTTCCTTCCCACTGTCACCAAGTGCTTGCTCACAGGGGGTCGTTTTGACCGTTGGGGTTTTTTTACGTAATTATTGTATGGCCTTGCCTTACAATATAAAGCGCCTTGGGGCAACTATTTGTTGTGATTTGGCGCTATATAAATAAAATTGATTGATTGATTGATTGAGATAAGTGTGACAAGACTCACAATCATACACACTCCCTTCTTTGTAGTAGCCACTTCAGATATATACGGCACTTACAAACAACTTTTTATTAATAATACATATATGTCTGCTCAGAAAATTTAAGCTTGTGGCTTTTATTGGGTTAAAAAGCTGTTGCTGTTTGGTGAGGGTGACTCTTTGTGATAAGAGTTGGAATATCAATATACTTACCGACATTCAGTTCTACCATTGAGACCAGAGATTGCTGAAAATTGATTCCACAGATATAACTTTTGACAAATGATGGCCAGTCTTTGGGGCTGGTCCTGCTCCTGACCATTTCTGGGTAAATCCAACTCGAATTCTGCCATTGGGAGCAGGCAGAGTTGGAGCCTACCCCCGCATCAGAATCAGACAGGGACCAACTGGTGGCGATGGGGTGGAGGATGAGGAGGAGGTGTGGCCAGTGACCCAGCGGCAGACAGTGACCAACAGGATGGGGGGTGGGGGGTGGAGGAGGCAAAACTCAGGTCAGCAACAGGTACCAACATCAGGCAGTGGAGTGGAGGAGTGGAGTCCTGGACAGTGACTGCAAGAAGCAGAGGAACAGAGTCAGAATTGACATCATTAAATAGCTTTCACATTTCCCATAAGTTGAAGATTAAATTGTGGACCAGCTGCTTCTGTTACTGATTGGCAGATGTGATTGAAAGCTTGAAACCTGAGTCTTCAGGGAAGGATGTGCTATGCTAATTTCCTGTGTGTGCTTCACACTGCCTGCCTTGGTTGTCACAATCCAACCCCTTATCCATGCTGTGTCACCCGGGGGTGTGGATCAAGTAGGGTATTGCCTGTTGAGGTGAAATGCAGTGGGAAACTTGTGTGCTCCGTGGCCTCTATGGTAAACATGAAGGCCAAACAGGAACCCTACACACTAGGTGTCTAACAAGGCTCTGGTGAAACAAGAAGTCCCCAGTGGCAGAGCAGGTGTTGTAGGTCATGGCTTGGAACCCAACAGCTATAAAGATGGATGAAGGCTGCAGCAGGTTCTCAGATTCCAATCGCCTGGATTTTCCCAGCCATTGGTCCAGGCTAAGGATCTGTCAAGGACCGTGTGCTTGTCAATGTGCAATGAAATTCTGTCCTTAAACAAACCCATCCACAGGCATCTCTAGCTTGACCCTGGATGTAGAATTGCACCCTCCCTTCCAGGAGTCGACCAAGAGACACTGAAGGATTGACACAATCTGTCATTATCCTTGGACAAGACACTTTATCTGCATTGCAACAGTCCATCCGGCTGTAAATGGGTACCAGCCTTGGCTGGGGAAGTAACCTGTAATGGACTGGCATCCTGTCCAGGAGGTGTCATACAGTCTTATCCTTTCACACTCAGGATATCTGGGGATAAGCACCGCCCTGATGGTCCTTCTTCCTTGGCCAACATTCTACCCTTGCACCAACTTTCATGAAAACAAAACCATGACCTTCTTGGTGGAAGTAATCAGGTGTAGCTAACAGAGTGGCCTCACTGCACAACTGAAAAGCATATATGTGCTTCTGCTGTAGTTTATATGAATGAATGAATTTATTTGGCGCGCAGACTCAACAATAAAAAACAATAAAATAAAATAACCAAGACAGTTCAACAGTGACAATGTGAAAGGGTGTGCCCCCCACCCCTTTATATATACATACAGACGCATATGTGCAAACTTCCAATAGCAAATGCCAGCACAGACAGTATAAATTAATCACTAAAAAAAAAAAGAAAACACAGCACACAATCCCTCAAAAACAATATATGGATTTCCCATGACAAACATGGACAGTTTCTGTTTCGGAACATGTCTTTTTCTGATGTCCTGCCACTCAACAACTCAGACAGCCTTCTGGGCAGAGGGCATTGGACGCAAATGGCAACAATAAAATCTATCTGTTGCTATCCTGAATAATCACACTGGGTTTGTTACTGACGGATATGAACGCTATGCTCCATATCTTGACACGTGTCACATCAGACACACAGGAAATGCACAGTCGGATCACCTCATGATAGCGCACCCCTCCACATGTCCACCCTCTCCACTTCTGGTCTGGCGCATCATCTTCCAGAGTTGTCTGTCAGCCGCGTTTTGAAGCCTGCGGCGCATTCTTATAATTACGCTGTCACCACTTCTGTCTTCAGCGTTCAGTCACAAAATGAAAACTCTCACGTTCGTCGCTCCATCTGGCCTTCCTCCTGCTCCCAAACTCTCCGGTTCTCAGAAGGACTAATTTTGTTGCTGTCTTCCATCGTGAAGATGAAAAGGGGGAGAAGTGCAGCATGGCAATGAGGATGAAAGAGGACGGCAGAAAAGCAGAGTAGTGGGAGGAGAAGGAGGCTGATAAATATAGATGTTATGTTCCCCACATAATCACTAAATATGCTGCTTATAGGGAATAATTCTAGGGTTTGGAAATTTATGATAATTAAATGCAGCAGCATATTATGAGTCATGTGGGACTGTAATAAGTGTGTGAATGTGTGCACATGTATGCGTTGGAGCATCGAGCTGGAGGCTGTGAAGCCGTTATGATTCACCATGCTATGGAATTTACATGCTTATTTTCATTTTGATTAACACGGGATCAACAAGAAAATCAATTATTTCATAGATGAGTCAGGAAAAAAGGGGGGAGTCGGAGAACAAATTAAATTTTCTGTACAAATGCAGCGCCTCTCGTGTGAGTACAGTTCTAAAAGAGCGCCGCCACATCAAGAAACGCATTACTGCCGTCTGTCAATTCAGAGAATTGATGGTAAGTATGTACAGTAAGTCTGCAGCGGGACTGATGCCAAACACAAACACAAGCTAGAAGAGCATGTTGTGCATAATTAGGGCTCTCCAATTGGTTCAGAATGCTGCAGCCAGACTTTTAATACTTCGACCATATTACACCCATTTTGGTGTCTCTTCACTGGCTTCCTGTCCAAGTGAGATCAGATTTTAAGGTTCTGTTACTAGTTTATAAAATTATTCATGGACTGGCACCTCCCTACCTAGCTGACCTAATTAAACCTTACGTACCTGCCCGGGCTTTACGTTCTCAGGGTGCAGGACTACTTTGTGTCCCTAAGGTGAATAAGAAGTCTGCGGGTCACGGAGCTTTCTCTTATCGTGCCCCTGTTCTGTGGAATGATCTCTCTGCGTCAATAAAACAGTCAGATTCTGTGGAGACTTTCAAGTCCAGACTTAAGACTCACTTATTTTCCCTTTCATATGGCTAGCATACTGGTATAGTTTTCTTACGCTTTTTACTCTTTTAATTAATTTTATTAGTAAATGGAACGGGCCGCGGCCTCAACTTTACCTAAATTCTGGGTCTTTTAGTGAAGCTCAGTGCTAGCGGCCGGCAATCACCTTTGTATTTCTTCTGTTTTTCTTGTTGTTTAATGCTGGTAAATTATACAGTATTTCTTGTCTTTCTGATGCCTGATTCTGTTTTTTCTCTCTGTTTAAGGTGCAGCTCCATCCAGAGATGGGAGCTGTATTTGTGCTGGAGACCCTCCTGCCCTGTGCACCAGCAGCATTTCCTGTATATTTGTTTTGTGAATTGTTCTGTAATTTATGTTTGTAGCATGGCTTAAACAGAGGGTCACCCCTTTGAGTCTGGTCTGCTTGAGGTTTCTTCCTCAGAGGGAGTTTTTCCTTACCACTGTTGCTCTCTGGGTTAGTAAGGTTAGACCTTACTTGTGTGGAGCGCCTTGAGGCAACCTTGTTGTGATTTGGAGCTATATAAAGGAAATAAATTGAAATTGAAAAAAATAATTCTGCTGGGGTAATTAGGGAATAACCGTGTTGTGTCTGATGATTTGCGAATGTTCATGCTATTATACGGTCACAAATTGAGTAAAAAGGAGTTTTACCAGCGACGCATTAGCTGAGCCGGTAAAACAGATATTTGCAACCGTACAACCAACATGAACATCTGCAAATCATCAGGCACAAGGGGGTTATTCTCATTCTAATCCAGTTCCATCGTTTGGATGGTTTATTTTTCTGTAGGTAATTCGGTTGGTGAGGCTTACTGTGATGCAGCGTCACTCGAACAGCGGTCAGGGTGCGGAGTAATCCATGAAATGTGCAAATCCATCAAATCCGTCAAATGTGATACGGTAATTCTGTATCAGAGTCCACACCAATACTTTCATACAGTAGCTTAAATTCACCCATTGTGGCGGCAGTACACGACTTTCTCTCGCTCTCAGCTAACAGCGCTAACAGCTAGCAGGCCGGTGTTCTGTCGAATTGGTCGTCTTGTCGCATAAAGCAACAATTCTGCATCCCGACAATATTGCACATGCGTGCGCATGCGCAGTTGCGCGGTGGGCTGGCCTCTCGACAGGAATGACATCTCAGAACACCGGTCAGATCGCGGAGCAATACATCCAAATGTGAAATGGTTGAATGTTTTGCCTCCGTTACACTGATATTATAAGGTCTGAAATCTCACACAATTAACCAATCAGAGTTGTGGAAAATGTAATTGGATTAGAATAAGGCTTATTACCTCTGCCACCAGAAAGTGGAGGGACTCCATTAGATCTTTATGATGTCATAAGGTTAGGCCTGGGAGCATACACTGGTGCAATCACTGTATTCAACACACCTTGGAGCCACCTTGGGTCATGGATGGCAATCACCCAGGCAGACAATCAGACTATCCCCAACTCCCAAAAGTAACAATCTCCAAACTGTTCCATTGGCCTTTTCCAGCTGCTGGAGTCCTAAACCCTGAGGCACTGATGTGCTGGATCATGCCCAGAGAAACATGTGACAATGCCAGAGTGTTGCAGCTGATGCAACAGTACAAGTGGTGCTCCTCATCTGAGTCTCTCCAAGAAAATCCTCATTTGACATAGTTGTTCCAGTGGTTCAAAGGATCCTCCTCCAGTTGTTTCTTTAGATCAGGCTTTAGCCCCAACTTCAGTCACAGTTTAGGACATAATGTACTGCAACAAAGTCAAAGAACAAATAAGTCCTGTATAGGACCTGAGGCCCACTGGAGGTGGTGCTTATCTCTGGATTTGTAGTGTGACGCGGATGAGAGTCTGACCCTCTCTGGATGAGATGCCAGTCTGATTATGGTTACTTCCACAGCCAAGCCTGGTACCCATGTTTACAGCTAGATGGACCCGGACAAGGCAAGTGAAGTGTTTTGTCCAAGGACACAGACAGGTAGCATGAGCAGGACATGAACCCAGGTCTGCATATGGCAGACCAACACCTTACCCGCTGAGCTACCTGTTCAACATCATGTCTACATTATGACAGAAAAACATAATTTGCATACTTCCTTCATTATTCAGGTCTTTAAGGTTTTTGAGACTTGCATGAGACTTGACTTCGATGCTAACCAGAGACCCGAACTGATGACTTGATGTCCTTCTTATTAGTTCTCTTTTTAGGAGACTTTAGTACCCCTGTAATGATTCACAGTGCGACAGTTTGGCCATGTGGCATGCACAGGTGCATCAGTGTTGAAGACCCCAACGACTGGAGAAAACCAAGGGAATGTCCATATTTCACCTGGCTGGGAAGATCGCTACTTTTTGAGCAGTGGGAATGGACCGATTGTCCCAGAACCATAAGTGATGGTATCACAAAGAAGTCATTGTGTAAGGAAAGGGTGATGCACTCAGTGTCCCTTCTTACACGATGATGTGGCACCAGTCAACAAAGAGCAGCCCCAAATGTTCTGCTCCCAACCCAAACATTTTGTTCTTTCAAGAGATGGCAGGCTGTGGACAGGCCTGATGAAATAATGCTTCAAGTGTGTCCTGAAGCTACCTCAGGCTCTCCTCATTCATCAATCGCTGCAGAATAGCAGAAACTGATGATCCACTTTGAGGAGCGAGTTGTTGAGGAAGTGAGGAAGAACTGGCACCTGCACGCACTTCTTCTATTTTTGGCTGAGCTACAGGATGGCGTCGCCATACATCATCGCCAAGCACCCTGAACCTGTGCGCTCTATGTGCACAAACCCGAAACCCATGAATTTCCAGGTGTGTGGATGGAATCAGCTGCCACCATGTCTCCATGAAGAATGAGCCGGTTTAAATATTCCAGTTTGCAGGTAGCTTGACGTGCGTAGTCCGCTTTTAATTTTCAGACACTGATGAATAACAGCTGCAAGCAAAACAGTTGGGAAGCTCTCTTTCTTTCCCTCCTTGCTCTCAGTCACTTCACATCTGCGGTGAAAAATCACCATCTGGGTGTAGGTCCAGAAAACGGCAGCTAGCCTGTTGCGCGTGGTTAGGTCTTTCACTTTCATTAAACAGTGGTCTGCAGGTGTTGAAGACTCCTCGGAGCCCCCCACACACACCATTAAATCAGCCTCCTGACAACCAGCACTGAGCTGAACTCATAAGCATTTTGTGATTTTGTGCCAACGAGCTCCACTGGAAACCTGACAGAAGGAGAAAGGAGAAGAAGCAAAGCCAGAGAGACTACAAAGCAATAAGATGTGGAGCTGAAAAGGAGGGAGAGCAACAGTAAGAGATGGAAAGATGTATTTTTATCCGGCGAGAGGCGGCGTGGGATAATTTCTGAAGAGCTGAAGTTAGAACAAAGCATGCAGATGCAATAGTCTTCCAGCTCCCTGCCTCTGGTGTTTATGGAGGGAGCTCAGGTTTGTTGGCGAGGGCCAGTGTCACTGTGTGTGTGTCGGTGTAAATGCTGATTTGTGCTTCCTTATTGCCTGCAACATTCTGTACGCTCTCTACAACCTATCATACAACTTTCCACGACCCACCAGACAGGTTGGTGCAATCGTGAGGATGAAGAACACCTGTGCCCCCTTTTTTCTCTCCTGCAGTTCTCCACTCCGCGTCCCTGCCACAGGTTTTCCTTGATTTGAGATGCAAACCTTCATGTTTGTGTTTAATGGTTCCAGCTTGGGCAATGACCTGATATTTGGTTGTTTCCTGTGAATTTCTAGACATGCATGTGTTTGTCTGAATCTGGCGTTCCCAGAGCTTTGAAAAGCAGCGGCACAAACAATGTAAGAGGCAGTTTGTGAATAAACAGAGAAACATAAAGAAATGACTCCATCCCCTGCAGATTAACATGATATCTCAAAAACAACTATCTCAAAAACTGCACCGTGCTCACAGAGCACAAACCTCTGCCAACGCTAGTTTCCAATTCCACAAATTTTTACCTTGATAAAAATGTTCAAGGTCAACATCCTGTTAGAAGTGGCTTTTCATAAGCTAAAATATAATACAAAATATAGATCAAAAGGGCTTGTCAATGTTAAAATCAAATATCCGCTAAATCCGCAATACCGATTAAATGTGAATCAAACTTAGTCTATTCATTAAGAGTGCCAGTTTGCACCTCATTGTCACAAATGAGAGTGATTGAGGCAATTTTGATTGAGATATAATTAAAAATGTACACTAAATGGGCTTTTCAATATTAAATTCCAATGTCCTCAAAATTCACAATCTGTACAGATCTGGATCAAACTTTGTCAGGTGATACTGAGTGCCAGTCTGCACCTCACTTCCAAATATGAGAGTGATTGGAGCATGTTTGATTATGATATAATGTAAAATATACATTAAATGGGGTTTTCAATGTTAAATTTAAATGGCCAAAAAAATCTGTATTATTGATCAGATCCAAATCAATCATTGCCAATCAATAAAGGATATCAGCCTACATAATGATCTCAAATATGAAAGAGTTTTGGTCTTTTTTGACAGTTAGGAATTTTTGAATATTCAGTCAATGATAAAGATGGGGATTTTCCCAGTTTTCCTGACTTTGATTCTTGATCTATGACCTTGAAAACTGAATCAGTTCTTGGCTACCAGGATATGAATCTTAAGTAAGAATTTCATCAAAATATATGAAACATTGTGGGCTCCAGGCTGGTCACAGAAACAAACATGCCTTGTGGGTTTTCAACCTAAAAGGACACATAATGAGGATAAACTACCTACAATTAGGTGACATTTGTTGCTTGATCAATCATAAAAGCAACTTTGTTTTTGCTTTTGTAATAATGGAGCATTTTGGCAGAACCTGCATTAATGGTAAATGCCCACCAGGTGGAAGTGTTGCTCCATTTCAAGAACCTTGAGTATAGGCTGCTGTAGGACACCACCATTGATGACCAGACGATGACCAGCATGCTGCTTATATTATCAAATACCACCGATCTGTGTGCCTGAAAAGCACAACCTGGACTGTGGATAACAGAGTGACTGATCATCTGTTGGAGTTCTGTTAAATCAGGCCAATTGAAAGACTTTTCCTTAAACTGCAGTTATAGTTTGTGATTAACCTTAAGCTTTCCTTTTGTCTCTTTCTTCCTGTCCCTTTTGTCTTCTCTCCTCGTTGCATGCTCTTTTTTTCCATTTCCCTTTTAGGGGCGGATGTGATCAACTTTGATGGCCAGGGTGTAATCTCATATCGTTTCAAGGTACAGGATTTACAACTCCACAGTAATATTCTGTGACATGTTATTTTACAATCAGAAGAAATTATGCCACGCTATGGAAAAATTTAAACATATTAAGGTCCTTCAAGAACATGTAGTGAGGAGGATCACAAGTGTTACTGAAATAATTAATAACAGCCAATTTTAGCTAATTATGCAATAAAAATAGACATTGATGAATTTGCTGCCAATTGGATTTATTAATTAGGAAATAAATGGACTGAATTATATAGGAATTAATTTGGTTGACATTATAATGGCCAATAAAAAGGGTTAAATAAAAAGTAATCAAATAATAACGCAATAAATACTTCAAATTACAAAGTAATGTACATAAATGTTGAATTCAACTAAAACTCTTCATTTGTAATTTGTACTATTTATTGATAAGTAACATCTAATTTGGAAATTCTTTTTAGAATTCCTTATTTTATTGTGCATTAAAATTTCAAACTATTAATTACTTTATATTTTAGTCTATTTATAGATTTAGTAATTTGATTGCCCAAAACGTATTTATTCTATATTTATTGTGCAATTAGTTATTGATTGTATTACTTATTATTTAGTTCTGTTGTTTATAGTAGTGTAGCAGTCCCAGTGGGACTGGTCTGCTTTCTTTGAGGTGAAAAAGCAAAGTAAACCATTCGATTTGAAAAGATCAGTTGATTTTTTTTTTTTTTTATTATTGTTATTATTATTTCATGCAGGCATGTTTGGGGGGTTTCTTTGTACATGTAACAGCTGATTGTTCAGTCTGGACAAACCAGACGACTGCAGTACACCAGCATGGACTTTACAAACCAGATGTTTTTTTTTTCAGGTGAAGAAGATGAAGATCATTAAGGATGTGATCGCGCTGAGATTCAAGACGTCGGACAGCGAGGGAGTCATTCTCCACGGAGAGGGTCAGCAGGGAGACTACATCACCCTGGAGCTCCGCAAGGCCAAACTGCTACTGCAGATCAATCTGGGTGGGCGTGGTTCCCTTTTACATATATATAACATGGATGTTTCTGTGCATTGAGATCATATTAATATCCAAGTGATAAACTTCAAGTTGAGCTGTCGTAGCTTTGATTGTGAGTGTGACAGGATCAGTCTAATACATGATGCTGCAGCTGTCTCTGCAGCATTCAGGTGTCATTCTAACCCCTTTATAACCAAAATGTGTGCATCAGCTGTCAGGGGTAAAAATAAGCGTTGTTAACATCTGTCAAAGAAACTGTGATGATGTTATTATAATAAAGATAAAGTGTTATCACAGCGACTTAACCTCGACTGTGTGAATAACAGCCACCACATGTGCAGAGCATCAGTCACCGGCAGCCAGATGTGTTGCTGACAGAACAAAGACAACCTTTAGAGATGCTTCGCCTTGACTCACAAGCAACAACTGACAGTGATGCAAGGATCCCAAACCCGGTGTCTGTTTGCATGACACTAAAACATCAGATCTAAACAAATCCTGAGTCCTGTAACTCTTCCCGGGGGATCCCGAGGTGTTGCCAAACCAGGTGGGAAACATAATCCTTCCAGCAAGTCATGAGTCCTCCTGAGGGAGTTCGACCAGGGGGCATCTTCACCGGATACTTAAACCACCTGAGCTGACTCCTTTTGATGTGAAGAAGCAGCAGCTCTGCTTCGAGTCCCTCCTGGATAGTCGAGCTTCTCACCCTATCCAGGAGTGATGACCGAGGAAACGTCTTTCCACTGCTTGTATGCAAAACCTTATTTTTTTGGTCATTACCCAAAATTCACGCCCACAAGTGAGGTTTATATATATATATATATATATATATATATATATATATATATATATATATATATATATATATATATATATATATATATATATATATATATATAGATATTCCATGCAATGAGAGAGAATTTCTTTCTTGTTTGAGAATACCTGCAGAGCTACAAACTAAAATGGTGTAAAACAAAGTAAAATGTTGAAAATAGAACATTTTCAGGGGTAAAATGGCCCCAGCCTCCCCTACAAAACAAGCCTGCAGCGCGCTGTGCGACAAGCTGCAGGAGCAGCAGGGGAAGTTCTCCCACGTTCCCCTGCTGCAGGAGAACTTAGGAGAACTTTTCTCCTGCAGCAGGAGAACGCAGCTATAGGAAAAGTAATCCAACACACCACAGAACCTTCATGCACTGTCCCATGGAAAGCACGTCATGGGGAACGAAAAACAAAAAACGGTGGATGACTCTTTTCTTACCTACAACAGAGTCCTGGTAGTCATGATTGACATCTTTAAACAGCTTTGACGGGGGCTGATGAATAAATTGTGGACAGGCTGTTTCTAAATCAGAAAAACTGCATCCACAAAAATGTAGAGAAATTATCATTTTTCTGCTAGAAACAGTCACTCCGGCAAGTTTTATCAGTGGAAGGTGCTGTAGAGGACTGGATATCTGCCCGACCTCTGCAAACAGGCATTGCCCAATCAAATTTCTTCTACTTTTATATTGTAGTAACGAGTAACAAAGATGCTTAAGGGAAATATACTGGAATAAAGTTATACATTTTATTGAGGAAATATAGTGGAGTAAAAGTAAAAGTCACCAGAAATGTAAATAACAAATTAAAGTACAAACACGTCAAAATTCTACTTTTACATAGCTAATTATAGGCCAATCTCCAACCTTCCTTTTCTCTCAAAAATTCTTGAAAGAGTAGTTGTAAAACAGCTAACTGATCATCTGCAGAGGAATGGTCTATTTGAAGAGTTTCAGTCAAGTTTTAGAATTCATCATAGTACAGAAACAGCATTAGTGAAGGTTACAAATGATCTTATGGCCTCAGACAGTGGACTCATCTCTGTGCTTGTTCTGTTAGACCTCAGTGCTGCTTTTGATACTGTTGACCATAAAATTTTATTAGAGATTAGAGCATGCCATAGGTATTAAAGACACTGCGCTGCGGTGGTTTGAATCATATTTATCTAATAGATTACAATTTGTTCATGTAAATGGGGAATCTTCTTCACAGACTAAGGTTAATTATGGAGTTCCACAAGGTTCTGTGCTAGGACCAATTTTATTCACTTTATACATGCTTCCCTTAGGCAGTATTATTAGACCGCATTGCTTAAATTTTCATTGTTATGCAGATGATACCCAGCTTTATCTATCCATGAAGCCAGAGGACACACCAATTAGCTAAACTGCAGGATTGTCTTACAGACATAAAGACATGGATGACCTCTAATTTCCTGCTTTTAAACTCAGATAAAACTGAAGTTATTGTACTTGGCCCCACAAATCTTAGAAACATGGTGTCTAATCAGATCCTTACTCTGGATGGCATTACCCTGACCTCTAGTAATACTGTGAGAAATCTTGGAGTCATTTTTGATCAGGATATATCATTCAATGCACATATTAAACAAATATGTAGGACTGCTTTTTTGCATTTGCGCAATATCTCTAAAATTAGAAAGGTCTTGTCTCAGAGTGATGCTGAAAAACTAATTCATGCATTTATTTCCTCTAGGCTGGACTATTGTAATTCATTATTATCAGGTTGTCCTAAAAGTTCCCTGAAAAGCCTTCAGTTAATTCAAAATGCTGCAGCTAGAGTGCTAACAGGGACTAGAAGGAGAGAGCATATCTCACCCATATTGGCCTCTCTTCATTGGCTTCCTGTTAATTCTAGAATTTAAAATTCTTCTTCTTACTTATAAGGTTTTGAATAATCAGGTCCCATCTTATCTTAGGGACCTCATAGTACCATATCACCCCAATAGAACGCTTCGCTCTCAGACTGCAGGCTTACTTGTAGTTCCTAGGGTTTGTAGGAGTAGAATGGGAGGCAGAGCCTTCAGCTTTCAGGCTCCTCTCCTGTGGAACCAGCTCCCAATTCAGATCAGGGAGACAGACACCCTCTCTACTTTTAAGATTAGGCTTAAAACTTTCCTTTTTGCTAAAGCTTATAGTTAGGGCTGGATCAGGTGACCCTGAACCATCCCTTAGTTATGCTGTTATAGACTTAGACTGCTGGGGGGTTCCCATGATGCACTGAGTGTTTCTTTCTCTTTTTGCTCTGTATGCACCACTCTGCATTTAATCATTAGTGATTGATCTCTGCTCCCCTCCACAGCATGACTTTTTCCTGGTTCTCTTCCTCAGCCCCAACCAGTCCCAGCAGAAGACTGCCCCTCCCTGAGCCTGGTTCTGCTGGAGGTTTCTTCCTGTTAAAAGGGAGTTTTTCCTTCCCACTGTTGCCAAGTGCTTGCTCACAGGGGGTCGTTTTGACCGTTGGGGTTTTTCCGTAATTATTGTATGGCCTTGCCTTACAATATAAAGCGCCTTGGGGCAACTGTTTGTTGTGATTTGGCGCTATATAAATAAAATTGATTTGATTTGATTTGTTTGTCTTAAACTCTGCTGCACTCCACTATGAAGCTATATAAGTGGTCATGCAACAAAATTTGCACAATGCACAGTTTCTCATGCATGACTCAGTGGTAAAGAATTGGTCCAAAAAAAAAAAATCATCCTGCACAAATGCATAAAAATCTATACAAAGCTGTGCTATAGTGAGTAAATTTCGAGGAGAACTGTTCATGCTGCATGCTGTGAATTTGAATCCTCGCCTGTAAAATTGTTAATTTCATCGTTGTGGCTGCACAATATACGTGAATCTAGGAAAAGAAGTATTTTTCTTATGTGCAGCACTGAAATTGTTTGCCGCTAATTTTCTCCAGTTGAAATCACATAAATGTTCTGTTATTCTTATTGAAGTGCTCAGAGGAAAAGTAAGTAAGTAAGTAAATTTTATTTATATAGCACCTTTCACAGACAAGAGCCACAAGGTGCTTCACAACATAAAAGCAGAGTACACCACACAAAACATCAGACAATGGCCGAGACATAAAAACATAAAACATAACATAGGATCACAGAGCAGCCTAAAAGCTAAGCAAACGCTTGAGTAAAAAAGAAAGTCTTAAGTTGGTTTTTAAAAGTATCGACAGAGTCCAGTGAGCGCAGAGAGAGCGGGAGACCATTCCAAAGCCTGGGAGCAACAGCCTGGAAGGATCGCTCTCCTCTGGTTGCAAAATGGATGCGAGGAACCATCAACAGATTTTGGTCCACAGACCTCAAAGCCCTGGCAGGGGCATAAGGCTGGATGAGGTCACAGATATAGGGAGGCGCCTGGCCATGTAGAGCTCTAAAAGTTAAAACCAAAATTTTGAAGGATACTGGCAGCCAATGAAGCTCCTTTAAAATTGGGGAAATATGAGTCCTTCTGTTAGCTTGTGTCAGAATTCTTGCTGCAGAGTTCTGTACCAACTGCAGTCGACGCAACTCCTTCTTGTTTAGACATGAAAACAAACTGTTACAATAGTCTAAACGTGTTGACACAAAAGCATGAATAATAAGCTCTAAATCATTTCAAGACACCATTTTCCTGAGCTTAGAGATATTTCTTAATTGAAAGAAGCAATTCCTCGTCAGCTGTTTACAGTGCTGTACCAACGACATGTCTTTGTCAAAAATGACACCCAGGTTTCGAAGATATGATTTAGCAGACTGGTCTCCCAAGTACTGCTGAATACCTGGAATATGGGCATCAGGGGCAATAACCAATGTCTTTGTTTTGTATGCGTTAAGCTGAAGAAAGTTATTCGTTAGCCATTGTTTAATTTCCGCCAAACAATGGAGGAGGGAATCAAGCCTCTTAATCTCAGATGGCTTAAAGGAGCAGTAAAGCTGGATGTCATCCGCAAATAACTGGTAAGAGACATCAGTAAATCTTTGAATGATCCTACCTAAAGGGATCAAGTACAATAAAAACAAAATGGGGCCCAATACAGAACCCTGAGGGACTCCACATAACGGGTCTGCAGACTCTGACCTTATCTGGTTAGCAAAAACGCTAAAGCTGCGCCCAGACAGATATGAAAAAAACACTGAAGAACTGACCCCGACAGTCTGACATGATCCCTCAGTCTATTCAGCCGGACCTGGTGGTCAACACTATCAAAGGCAGAGGACAAATCCAAAAGAACCAACACGGTGGATTTCCCAGCATCAGCAGACATCATAATGTTGCTGGACACTTTCAAAAGAGCCGTTTCCGTAGAGTGTTGTCTACGAAAACCGGACTGAAACCTGTCATGAATGTTATTCTGATCCAGGAAGAGTGTCAGTTGGTCTGAAACCACCCTCTCGAGGATCTTAGACAGGAATGGGAGCTTAGAAATAGGTCTAAAACTACTTAGCTCCATTTGATTTAAACCTGTTTTTTTCAGTAGAGGCAACACTATGGCATGCTTAAAAGCACTGGGAAACACACCGGTGGACAAAGAAAGATTTACCATTCTAGTAATGCACGGACCAATTACCTCAAATACTTTAATAAAGAGCCTGTAGGGAAGGATGTCCAATGAGCAAGAGGAAGGTTTGATCTTGCTCACCAATGCCGAAATATCAGCAAGTGTCACAGCCCTAAATGAAGACCAAATGCTGGGAGCAGGCTAAATAACAATAGAAGTACCACACAGGGAGGGTGGAATTTTATCCTTAATCAACTTGATTTTGTCAGTGAAAAAACAGTGAAAAAGAGAGCACTTGTAACTTTCTAGCATTGATGTTTGGCTTCTATATGAACTAGGGTTGGGGCAACTAATGAAAATTATTAGTCAACTAATCGGGTGCCATTAGCCACCCACTAGTCAACTAGTCAGCGACTAAATTTGACATTAAATAAATGAAGTCAATTTCAAATCTTCATGGTGAAACTCAAAAGTGACATTTATCTTAACAAATATAAGGACAAAATCACACACACAAAAAAAACAGCATTAGCATGAAGACAATACCTGCATTCATTTACTAGACTTAGATGACCTGTGTGAGCCGACTAATTCACCTGCCAACATTCACACACTTTCTTCACTGGAAGCTCGAACAGGTCTGTTCTTTCAAGGGTTAAATTAACTTAATAAATGGTTTTCGAGTAGTCGACGAATCACAAGAAGATGACATCCCATCCCTTATATTAACTGCACTGTTGCGCACAGTTGACGTCTTTTAAAATTCTATATATTTTGAAACTAACAGGTTCACATCGAGTTCAGCCAATACTTTTGATGAATGTTTGAATTAGTGTTCAAATCTTTACTAACATTATTATTACATGCTAATTACAGGCAGTAACCAGTACGGCTCAATCCTGGGTCATACCTCGGTGACCACGGGCAGCCTCTTGGATGATAACCACTGGCACTCTGTGGTTATTGAACGTTACCGCCGTAATGTCAACTTCACCTTGGACAGGCACACTCAGCACTTCAGGACTAACGGGGAGTTTGACCACCTGGATTTGGACTATGAGGTGAGGACATAAGAGGGGTTTCAACATAAAATTACCGTGAAGCCTCGAACTCTTGGTAAAGACTGTGTATAATTTGACACAATCAACTTTTAATCCATATACATAAAGGACTACATCTGTCTGTCTGTCTGTCTGTCTATCCAGGATAAACTCCCAAACTATAATATGTCGCCCTTAAAAACTATGTATATTCTGAATCCTCATGATATGGGGAACAAACTGGTACTATTTTTTTAAAAGTTGAACTGAAAATTACCCCCAAAATAGCCATTTATATAAGACCATACAGTGTTGTACCATGTGCTTTTCATGCTGCCACTTCTGTCTGTCTTTCTGTCTGTACGGTATAAACTCCCAAAATAGAATTTTGTAAAGTTGAAATGAAAATTACCCGCAAAATAGCTGGCTGTGGGTATTTCCAGCCCTGCATATGTGTTGGCCATCTCTATTTATTTAATCCCTTTCTACAGCACAGCCACAGCACACTCAGCAAAACAACAACATGCTTAGGCTGAGGCTGTGGGTATGACCAAGCAGATTCAAATTTCCAGCCCTGTATATGTGTTGGCCATCTCTGTTTATTTAATTCCTTCCTTCAGCTACTTTATGTTCTCAACTGTTAAGCACCTGACTGTCCTGTACAACCCAGTTTGCCTTCCTGTCTGAATACATTCATTTTATGTTTGTAAAATTGCAATGTAAAAACTGTGAAATACACCACTACCACTATACCAACATCCAATCTCAATTTTGATTCACTGATATTTACGTTTACTGTTACCTACCTTTTGTGTGTAGTTTGTTATGAATTTGTTTGCAAAACAAAGTTTGCATGAAGGACTTCAAATGTGTTTGTCTTTTAAACCAAGTATTTCTACTTAGTTTGGGGAGACCACCTCTTATAGTTCTGCTGGACAAACTTTAGCCCATTAAATATTATATTTATAAGACATCAGCGTTACAAAAACAAATGTTGGGCAATTGTTTTGATTAAAATGATTGGCATTTGGCTTATCTCTAAAACAGGTTAACTCGGGCAGCGCCGGGTACCCCAGCTTGTTCAGTATAAAACACAATGTGAAATTGTACCCAACTTCATTTTCTCCAGGCAGGACTGTTACTTGTCAAATTGGGGTCTTAAGCCAAATTTAGTGGTAAGTGCTCCGGGAACACTGTTTGCAGTGTGTTCCAAGTGTTACAACAGTCAGGTTTGGGTATGAAGAGTGATGGTTTGGGGGCCTCACAAGTGACACTATGGTGTACATAATTACCGCATTAGTGCATAAAATGAGGCTCACATCTTATTATGAGGGTCTACGTTCTACGTGAGGCTCAACATGTGTTCTGCATTTTTTTTTTCTTTTTTTTTTTTTGTAAGGGGTGACCTTGACTCCAGGTCAGCAACCAGGGGGTCATTCTGTCTTACATTTGGCAGAAAAGACTGGAGAATCTTGCTAGTGGAGCATGACTTATTTAAATCAAAGGAGGCTAACCAGACAGGGCAGGAACACCACAAATGGGAGACAGGCCTAAAGATGGCGCTATGCTAAAAAAAAACAGAACAATGAATCTGAAATGTAGGACAGATGAAGAAACTGGACTACAGACCATGTCAAACTACAAACACTGACTGAAAGCTGGAGGTAGTTGTACCGTTGCTGCTGCCAATTCACAAGACAGGTGTGTGATGGCAAAAGATCATACAGGTGTGTAGTCTGAGATACAAGACTGTGTGCAGTGACATATCCACACACACAGAAGAAAGCCCAACCTGGAGGGCACAGACTGGTCAAATACTAAGACTGTGAGTGGGCATGACTAACAGAAGTGAAAAATAAAAATGGAACTGCAGACGACGATGTAGACAAAAGTGATAAAACACAAATATAAAAAAAGAGGCGAAACCTGACAAGTGAACTTTACTAGAAAATCAAGTTTCAAATCAGTGTATTTAGAAATAATCACAATCACAAGTCGTCTTGATACCATAAATCCTTGAAGAAATTGAAGTTACGGCCACTTCTATTTTTGCAGAATATAAAATCATATTTTGTGACACTTACTCCAAACCAAAAACTTTTCACCATTTTATTGAGTGTCTTTCACTCACTCATCTTTAACCACATATCTGGGATAAAGTCGCAGGGGCAACAGCTCCACCAGGGAACCCCAGACTTCCCTTTGCTGGGCCACATTGACCACCTCTGACTGGGGGATCTGTGTGTGGAGATATAATCTCTCCACCTAGTCCTGGGTCTTCCCCGAGGTCTTCTCCCAGATGGACGTGCCTGGGGGGCATCCTTAGCAGATGCTGGCTCCTTTCAACCCAAAGAAGCAGCGGCTCTACTCCGACTTCCCACGGATGACTGAGCTTCTCACACTATCTCTAAGGGAGACACCAGCCTCCCTCCTGAGGAAGCCCATTTTGGCCACTTTTACCCACGATCTTGTTCTTTCGGTCATGACCCAACCCTCATGACCACAGGTGAGAGTAGGAACGAAGATTGACCAGTAGATCGAGAGCATCGCCTTTTGGCTCAGCTCCCTTTTCATCACAACAGTACAGTAGAGCAAATGCAATACTGCTCCTGCTGCGCTGATTCTCCGTCCAATCTCACGCTCCATTGTCCTCTCACTCGTGAACAAGACCCTGAGGTACTAGGGGCAAGACTGCATTCCCTACATGGAATAGTAATCCATCGGTTTCCTGCTAGTGTCTTTGAATGTGTTAATTCATGATACCCGTCATATTTTATTGCTGTACTTTCCGGATTCACCTCATCAGTGGTGGAAAACTGGACTTGGCTGTACTGGACGTAGTCCATCGTTACCACACAGGAAATCAGGGATTGTCTCACCACCGTGGTACACTTTTAATCCATAAATCTTAGATAATTAATGGTGCTCACTAATGGGATGCAAAGAGTTCAGAAAAAATACTTAATGCAGGAAAATGATTTTGGAACACATAATCAGTATGAAATTCCTTTGTTTGCACGTGTGTGTGTTTGTGTGTTGCTGCATGACCTTTAGCAGGTATTGCTGATACAGCGGATCTATTCCAGTGTTAAATAGGATGCTGAGGAATGGGGCAGGACAAACCACAGTCCAATTAAAGTGAAGCTGTTGAACTAAGGGATCTTCTGAGAAATCTATACTGCAGGTGACCCCGATGGTTTTGTTTGTGTTTTTCTTCGGTGAACCCTGCTCAGTGACCGGCAGTGTTATTACCCGAATGAGTGAACTGTGGTCAGCCTTAAGGTTCACCACACGGTCCAATCCCAGCCGGCTTGTGCAAGTCTGTGTATTTGCGTGTGCCCTCTGTTGAGCCTTTTGACTAAATAGCCGGATGCTTTTACGTCTACTCTTGGAAGTAATTACTGAAACTACTGGAGCGTCACCACAGACGCACACTCGCACAGTAGCTGTGGTAATTGCACAGCAGCCTCCATCATCTTGACTTCCTCAGAGCTGCGTGCTGCTCACGATACAAAAACGTCAAGCTCAAACAAGTTTGAAAAACACAAAGTACATATTTTTATCATGTTTTCTGCAGTGATTGTTTCTTATTATAGTAAATAACCACTGGACATAAATGTCTCAACTGTCTTTGATCTTACGTTTAAGTCATATGCTTTTGAATATTTGCTAAGTTTTTAGTTCTTTATTTTTGGCATTTTAGATGTCTGTCAGAATGTACAATCACAAATCAGAAAAAAGGTCTCAAAAACTGAGTGGCCACGCTAAAAGGAGACGAGTGAGGGAAGCCACCAAGACACTCACGACAGCTCTGAATGAATTTTAGGTTTCTGTGGATTTGAGTGGAGAAATTATGCAAAGTGCAACTTTTGCCTGTTGCATCCCATTCACAGCTTCCTGTGAAAACCTCAGCTGAAATTTAACATTTTTATTTTAAGAAAATTCTCGAGATCACTTCATCATGAAGCTGTATAACTAGTGATGCAACAGACGTACGATGCACAGTTTCTCCAACCATGATCACAGAAGCCTATAATCCCTTCGGAGTTGACTTGGTGGCTTCCCTTACTCATCTGCTTCCAGCAAGACATGTTCAGTGACTTGGAAAATATTCACGTATTCATTTTCTGACATGTTTCGAGAAATTAGCTCTTTTTTTGCATTTCCTACTGCCCCAAAATTTTCTTATTTGTGGTTCTGTTATAACTGAAAGCAAATAATGATTGGGTTTGTCACTCAGGCAGCCAGTTTTAGTTTGAGGTGCACAGTGTCTTTACTCACAGCCACTGATGGTTGTAAAATGTCAAGGTTGTCATGGATGTCTTGGTGGCTTTCCTCACTAATGCCAACTGTCAACATTCACTCTGCTTTTGATGACAAATTGGCTATAATTTACCAAACTAAACAAATGTCTCACAACAATTAGAAATTAACTTGATCAATAATTTTTGAAAATGGTCCTTCCAATCAAGTGGTTCCATATTGCTGCATCACTTGTGTTTTAGTTTCCATTTTTTATCCATTGAAATAACAGATCTGCAGTTTCTTGGGTGCACATAAAAGGCTAATTTATTTCAGATTTTATTCACAAATTTGTTAATCCATGTTCCTTAAAAACACGTCACCATCGCCAGGAGAGTCCTGCAACCTGGCTGGTGTAGTAAATCATGATGCTGATTAAACAGCATGGTTACAGCATAACTTGTGCCAATAAAAAGTAACTCTATAATGTACAGTTTTATCATGTAACACAGTGTCACAAATGTGACATGTTTTGGTGCTGTGTATAATTGGCACACTGACTGCAGGAATGTATGCCAAAGTTGTTGACTAGGAGTTGAATGTTTCATTTCACAACCATAAAAAGTCTTTAGTTTCCTTTTGGAGATTTAAGCAATACATCTGATCCAACCTGAACACTACAGACCACGTGTCACCTCACCAGCTCAGGACATCCACCTCCAGCTTCTTCATGTGGTCTTTTTAAAGACCTGTTGCACATGTCAGAGTCTGCTTTTATTGTGTTCAGTCAAAGCCCCATCTGTGCAGTAATCCTGCTGTTTAATCAGCGTGTTGATTTGCCACACCTGTCAGGTCAGTGGATTAGCTTGACAAAGGAAAAGTGCTCACGAACAAATCAGGGTGTAATAATAACGGGGGTGTAACAAGTGTCCTATACAAATTGAAAATCATATTTAAGTCACATAGTTTCATCAAGGTTGGCCTCTCAATACCCATTAGTCAAATACACATTAGTCGAACCACCCATTCAAAAGACAGTGGGTGGTTTCCCCAATGACTAGCTTAATGTTTGTCAGGGTTTGAGGTCTCGAGGCATAGTTTTTGATGCCTGGGCTTGGAATGACTCTCTTGGCCTTGGCATCGCTCTTAAAGAATAAGCAGAGTCCAGTTTGAGTGTGCTCGTTTTTACCTATTTTTTGCACTGTTTAATTCCCACCAAACAAAAAACACTCATCAAGTATAATTTTGATGCACAGAATGGTCTGTGCATGCAGTGATGGAATTCATTCTTTTTCTAGTCGCCAGAGTCATGGTAGCAATCCCTCAGTGGCAAGGAAGTTTGTCTATTGATCAATGGATCTACACATGTATGTATATGGGTTTGTTTAGTGTGGGAATGTCTTTGTATACTGGAAAACCGATGGTCCTTGACAAACCCTTAGCCTGGTCCGATGACTGAGAAATCCCAGACAATCTGGGTCTGAGGACCTGCTGCAGCCTTCATCCGCCTTCACAGCCGATGGGTTACAAGGTGTCACCTGATCCGCCACTGAGGACTTGTTTCAACAGAGCCCAGTTAGCTGTCCCATGTTCAGGATTCCTGTTGGGCCTTCTTGATTATATAATGGCCTTGGGGAACAGAAGGTCCCCACCGTATTTCTCCCCAACCGGCAGTCCCCTACTTGACCCATTATCCAGGTGTCACGATGTGGACGAGGGGTTGGATTTTGACACCAGAGTACTACACGCACACGGACAGATATTACTCTATGCTATGTCTGCAAGTACTACTGTGTAAAAAATCTTCCCAAACAGGCTTTTCACAACCCAGGCATTATTATATGCCATCACCAGTTTGAGCGAACACATTGCATCACAAAAATATGCTAAAGATTATACAAATGGACTCACTTTGCTGTGGCTTGAAATTATGCAGGAGAAGGGGCCACGACAACTACTAAAGTCTGTCTGCAGTGGTGGGCACAGATAACCAAAAAATTAACTTCGATAACAGATAATCAGATAACTGAAAAGTTATCTTTGATAAAGATAAATCACCCAAAAATGCATCGGAATTTACAGATAACCGATAAATTCCAGTGTTGTCTCTGGTACATTTGCAACTACTAACAAGCTGAATTTGAGGTTTAACACCACGATCGCTTTTGGAAGCGATATAAGACTCAAACAATGAGTCAGCATTTCTATGTTTGAACATGCTGCCCCTGCTGGAAGCTACGCGGCTACAGCACTGAAGCACCCTGAGAGCAGTCACAAAACCAGCTCTCTACCAATCACAATGCTCTGGTCAGGCGGAGGTCTTGAAAAATAAAGGCATCCTGACTTATGGTTTTGTGTGAATACTGATAGAATAACTCCATTAATGTCAATTCTGTCATTTGTACAAAGTTAAAATATAACGTATATCTTTTAATGTTGAATAATGCACTAATTCTGAGGTTTTGTAACACACACAGACAGATCGCAAAGGATTCTGGGTCAAATGTGCCTCTGCTAAACACTGATTGGTTCAATCATTCATTATGTAAATCCAACACGTTAATGTGACGTGTGTTGTGTGTTGGTGTTTACAGATAATTGAGATAAATGTGCTTTGTAAAATATTCCATTTTTTATTTGTAAAAACAGGCATTTTTACGGAGCCCTGGAAGTGTCATCGCAAAATGTTTTACATGTGGAGAGAATGTGCGCACGTTTTATGATGTTGTAAAACGTGCACTCAGTATTGACAAATAAATGTTGGCTTTACACTGTGCAAGAGAATTTTTTGGATCGAGTTTCAGGTTAATCACGCGTCCTGCATCGTGTAGTGTACATGGAGTAACAAGCTGCGTTTAACATCTGACGACCACCTCCTGATCGCCGATCATATGGTCGAATGAAAATCAAACCTGTTTGATATTATTCTGGTCGGCCATCATGAGGGTATCCTGCTGCTGAAGAGCTACAAGTGTCCAAGCGCTCACACTGTGCCTGTGCAAACACTGCAGAGCTGTCTTGTAATGGTTTTTTTTAAACTTAATTTATTAAAAAAAAAAAAATACTGCCATCAACACCACTGGCCAGTAGATGGCAGTAGAGGCCTTGAAATCTTTCCAAAACAAAATCCCAGATAATCCGTCTGCTACATTTAAGATGCGTGGAATTTAACAAATGCAAAGACAATAACGTCTATAAACCCAGAGAATATATTCACAAGAGTTTTAGGCACTAGAGTTTAATGCTGCTGTCCGTGGAGCCTGAACAGAGTGTCTGAAATGCATTTGTCCTGTCGGGACCACCCTGTCCCACCCATAATGCACTGCTGGGCTCAGAATGTGCTCACAAAACCTTAAAAATTAGCACATGATTTTAAAACTAAAACATATATCTGGTATTTTCACTTTATAAAACTTCAGACATAACAGTAATTTTAAATAACTTGTCCAAAATTAGTTTTGTTTAAATTTGAACCATAAGCTAAAAATGTATGCATCTGGATGACTTGGGTGATATTGCCAGCATATCAGTATGGTGTTAAAGGAAATGTTTTTGTTTTTTTTTGTGACTATTTCTCCTTTGCTTGCAGAGGTAGAGTGTTTTTTGCCTAGAAGTATCTCTCTACTGTTTGCAGAGGGTAGAACTATATACATCTGTTAGGAAACTTTTAACAGGTAGGTCTCAACTGATTTTAAATTTTAAAAATGTTTGCTGTTGTTCGGGTTTACTGCGTTATCGGTCCAAAAGTTATCGGAGGACATTTCATCAGAAGATAATTAGTCCGATAATGGTTTTTAAAGTTACCTAAAAAGGTAATCCGATAACGAAAACATTATCTTCAGTAATTATCTGTTATCAGATTATCGGAAGTGTGCCCACCACTGTCTGTCTGTAATACTTGACGTCGCCCTTGGCCTCTGAGACCCAGGAGACTGACTTGGCTTTAACCTCTGGGAGGTGGACACGACTACAGCACTGATGGTTACCCTTTAATGTAATAGATATGACAGTGGTGACACATGGACCCCTGAGTCAATCTAAATGTACAATGAACCATTTGATGGATCGATTCTTAACACTGTAAATCACTTAATTATTCAATTAGAAATTGCGTCTGCATCTTTGGTCCCTTGTAAATATCCAAAATTTGGCACAAGGCTCTCATACCTGTTTGAAATGTACATCCAATTCACAATTTTTTTTTTTTTTTGTCTAGCCAGTTGACACTCAAACCAGTCCAGAAAGGGAAATGAGACTAGGCTATCCCCAGCTGGCGTCTTCTTCTGGACTTCCACTATGTTTCCCTTTCTGCTAAGGTATTTGGTGCTGCCCCCAGTGGTGAACAAAAGCAGAGCAGTGGCAGCACCAATGCTCTGCAGTGAAAACCTGAACAAGGTTTGGTTTTTTAAAAAAATGTCTATTTCAAGGTGAACAATGTCACTTTTGGCTTACTGTAATTCACCATGGAAAATATATGTTTGCATTAAGCACAGAATTGTATCACTTGCATCATACTGCACTCAATTGGAATCATTCCATAATTACACATATAGTTTCTGGGACGTATTATAGGTTATCTGTGTAAATATGTATAATATCATTTCATAAAGGAAGCATTCACAATCCTGGAAATAACTTGAGCTCTTTTTGCTTCAATGCATGAAAAATTAAAACCAAAAACGTATTGCATTTCTATTTTTCTTGAGTGTGTGTGTGTGTATATATATATATATATATATATGCCTTTCCGACATGGTCCAATGGGCGTTGTGTGACTGCTCTCTCGATGTAGAATGTTGCGACCGCTCACCTCCTCCAGTGTCCCAACTGGTGTTCAAACTCTTCCATGAGCTCTGTCAGACACCAGTGCCATTTCTGCCAAATTTAACTTGCATAATCTCCTGCTATAAACGGTCAATTACTTGACGTAATTGTCTCTGACTGGACTGGAGGTTCAGCAGTGCTTCAGTGACATTTAATTTGCAGTGGAATCTAATTGAGCCATAACAAATCATTGTAGTTGTGGTGGCTCCATTCAATCACTCAGCATGACACATTTCCACAAAGTACCAAAATCTGTCCTTTTACAACCTGGTCCAGCTTCCTCATTTTGTTGCTATTGTAATTCTGTAATAACAGAAAATGGTGATGAAAAGCTGAACAACTGCCATGAGCCAGTTCAGAGTCTCCCTGCTGGTCCATAATGACCCAGAGAATCACCGGGGTCCTGGAACTGTTCAAGGATTTGCCACTGTTGTGCTCGTTTAAATATTTATTTTATTATTATTATTGGAAGTATACTGGCTGTTTATTGAGGGAATGGCTTAAATATCTGTCAGTATACAACCCCAGTTCCAATGAAGTTGGGACATTGTGTAAAATGTAAATAAAAACAGAACAAAATGATTTGCAAATCCTCTTCAACCTATATTCAAATGAATACACCACAAAGACAAGATATTTAATGTTCAAACTGATAAACTTTGTCTTTGTGCAAATATTTCCTCATTTTGAAATGGATGCCTGCAATATGTTTCAAAAAAGCTGGGACAGTGGTATGTTTACCGCTGTGTTACATCACCTTTCCTTCTAACAACACTCAGTAAGCGTTTGGGAACTGAGGACACTAATTGTTGGAGCTTTGTAGGTGGAATTCTTTCCCATTCTTGTTCGATGTATGACTTCAGTTGTTCAACAGTTTGGGGTCTCTGTTGTCGTATTTTGCGCTTCATAATGCGCCACACATTTTCAATGGGCGACAGATCTGGACTGCAGACAGGCCAGTCCAGTACCCGCACTCTTTTACTACGAAGTCACACTGTTGTAACACGTGCAGAATGTGGCTTGGCATTGTCTTGCTGAAATAAGCAGGGACGTCCCTGAAAAAGACGTTGCTTGGATGGCAGCATGTGTTGCTCTAAAACCTGGATGTACCTTTCAGCATTGATGGTGCCATGGGCACTAACACACCCCCATACCATCACAGATGCTGGCTTTTGAACTTTGCGCTGGTAACAATCAGGATGGTCTTTTTCCTCTTTACAAAAACAATTTGAAATGTAGACTCATCAGACCACAGCACACGTTTCCACTTTGCGTCTGTCCATTTCAAATGAGCTCGGGCCCAGAGAAGGCGATGGCATTTCTGGATGCTGTTGATGTATGTCTTTCGCTTTGCATGGTAGAGTTGCACTTGTATAGATGTAGCGGCGAACTGTGATAACTGACAATGGTTTTCTGAAGTGTTCATGAGCCCACGCATTAAGATCCTCTACACAATGATGTTGGTTTTTATTGCAGTGCCGCCTGAGGGATTGAAGGTCACGGGTATTCAATGTTGGTTTTCGGCCTTGCCATTTACGTGTAGAAAGTTCTCCAGATTCTCTGAATCTTCTGATTATATTATGGACTGTAGATGATGGAATCCCTAAATTCCTTGCAATTGAACATTGAGAAACATTGTTCTTAAACTGTTGGACTATATTTCATGCAACTGTTCACAAAGTGGTGATCCTCGCCCCATCGTTGCTTGTGAATGGCTGAGCCTTTTGGGGATGCTCCTTTTATACCCAATCATGACACTCACCTGTTTCCACTTAGGTGTTCTTTGGGCATTCATCAACTTTCCTAGTCTTTTGTTGCCCCGTCCCAACTTTTTTGAAATGTATTGCAGGCATCCATTTCAAAATGAGCAAATATTTGCATAAAAACAATAAGGTTTATCAGTTTGATCTTAAAATATCTTGTCTTTGTGGTGTATTCAATTGAATATAGGTTAAAGAGGATTTGTAAATCATTGTATTCCATTTTTATTTACATTTTATGCAACGTGTCAACTTCACTGAAAATGGGGTTGTAATTACACTAGCCTATCATGTAGCTCTTTGTCATTTTCTGGCAGTGCTCTTGATCTTGGTCTCTCGAAGGTGATTGAGCTTTTTGCTTTCCTCCCTAGTTGAGTTTTGGGGGGATGCCCTACAGTGGGAAGCCTGTGGGAGGAGGGAGGAAGAACTTCAAGGGCTGTATGGAGAGCATCAACTACAACGGAGACAACATTACTGACCTGGCCCGGCGAAAGAAACTCGACACCTCCAGCTTTGTAAGTAAAATAAACCAAATAAACTACAGACTGTAAAGATGGATTCTGTACCTCCATTCAGCCAAAAAACAAAAAAAAAACCCACACAAGTGTGGTGGACTCTGTCCTTGTGATAGCTTTATTTGCTTATTAATTTTTGGTAGACCAGATTTGTACAATGGATCTCTGCAGCCAGCTAATTCAAATGCAGTTCATCAAGATAACAACAGGTGCCAAATTCATAGGTGCCCAGGGGGCCGCATACGGGGCTAAATTCTGCCTCTGTGGATTCCCACCTCTTCAAAAGGGCTCATTTGAGTCGGGACAGACAAATTGCTTTGCAAATGGTCAATCATGAAACAGTCTGCTGGAGAAACACTTTTCACATGAGGGAGCCTATTTTGTGTGTGTGTGTGTGTGGTGTGTGTGTGTGTGTGTGTGTGTGTGTGTGTGTGTGTGTGTGTGTGTGTGTGTGTGTGTGTGTGTGTGTGTGTGTGTGTGTGTGTGTGTGTGTGTGTGTGTGTGTGTGTGTGTGTGTGTATATTTTTGGGATTAAATGCACCTGCTTGTGCATTGCAAAAGGTAATGTTAGGCTTTAACAACTTTAGATGTGCAGATGCAGTCCAGTAGGGGGTCTGTAATTAGCATCTAGGGGGTCCCAGTTAAATATGTGTTTGCCCATAATTGTTTGGCCTTTGGTTGTTTGGACACAACACCTGTTAAAGCTGAATTCCACTGCCGATGAAGCTACAGATGGATGCTAAATTAAAAGAAAATCCTGAATAAATGAGTGGAAAAATGCAACAAATGCCCTCATTAAAAGGGCACGAGGGGTTGCTGAATTCTTTGAGCAGGAAAATTGTTTGAATCAAATGCTGTGGCTTCAGTGGTCACCAGATGTCAACCCATTTCAACAGCTGTGGCAGATTTTGAGCCAACATATGAGTCAGTGCTGTACACCATGATCAAAACACAGAATGAGGGGAGCTTGGGACTCCGGCGAGGGCGGTCGCATCTACTCCTCTCTCCTCTCCCTCTGAAATCAGGCCTGGGGGACCCTGCCCCCCCACCCCTACCACCCTCCCCACTTGCCTCCACCCTCCCGCTCCCCCCGAGCTTGCAGCTGCAAGTGACACTGCTGCGGCCCCCCCACACTCACATTTCCTCAATTCATCTGAGGTGATTGATGTGAAGAAATTTCGTTGCACTTGTAATGACAATAAATCTGTCTGTCTGTCTATCTATCTATCTATCTATCTATCTATCTATCTATCTATCTATCTATCTATCTATCTATCTATCTATCTATCTATCTATCTATCTATCTATCATCTATCTATCTATCATCTATCTATCTATCTATCTATCTATCTTTTGGATTAATGGTATTCAGCACCATCAGAAAAGACGGAAGACTTGTCACACTAAGGTGCATTAACGCTCTTCTGAGATCAACCGGGCCCAACACATTTGTGTCTGTCTTGGAGGGTGTAAAACAAGTGGAGCACTGTGGTGCCAGCATTTGTGGGGGGGGGGGTGGGGTCTAAGGTAAATTGGGGAGGGCACAAAAGCCAAATGCCAATCCAAGTGCTACGTACAAAGGGCTGGAATTACTATGTTCACTAAGCATTATTGTAGTCCTAATGTATCTTCAATCAGTCAGAGTGGCACCTCTCATTCCCTTTTAAACCATCGTGTGGCATGTGCACAGTGCTGTGGTATTGAGAAAGTGAACACGAGATAGATTTTTCTGGTGAGTCAACAGATTAGCGTCAACCTGTAACAGTGCACCAAGTGGCAGCCTGAGCTGCCTGAGGTGAAGCAGTAAGGTAAAATTTAATATTTTTTCATTAGTGTTTATGTTTACTTCATATAATATTTGTTGTCAGTTCAGTTTCATTGTGTATTTTATACTATTACTGTGTATTTTGTCACCTGTGGTAATTGTGGGAGTTTTTGTTTCCATCACAAACAGCATTTACAAACTCCCATCACAGATATGCCACATAAGCACATAACTGAAGTGCAACAGCTTTGAGCAGGGCTGCATACTAATATTTTCATATTTATCACATGTGCTGAACAGTACATGTTTTGTGCATGTTTACATGAGGGAGAGCATGAGGGAGAGAGGGGAAAAGCATCTCTCCTAAAATGAGAGGCCACCTCCATACAGCGGTCAAAATATGTGCAGGCAAGCAGTGTATACATACTTTGTACAATGTGAACCCGCTTATGTAAGTTGCGTCTGAGTGTCGCCATCCTGAAAGAAACATTGCTGGATAATAAATCACATTTTTGGTGATCTCAGATTAAAACTCTTTCTTGTGATGGGTGATGCATCACCTCTGTGCCTGGCCACACCTTATTTTTTTATTTGGCAAACAGGATCATATGAGTACAAAGTGTACACGCTGTGAGCAGAATGTGTGTTGGGTATTAATAAGCAATGCCTGCATTGCATGCAGCTTTGGACCGGGTGGAAGGTGGAACTGTTGCTCTCTGGGTTAGTAAGGTTAGACCTTACCTGTGTGAAGCACCTTGAGGCAACTCTGTTGTGATTTGGCGCAATATAAATGAAAATAAATTGAAAATTGAAGTTGAAGCCCTTTGTGTTGATTCGTCCTTTAATTTATCACCCCTTTACGAGGTCTGTCCAAAACGTATCGGACCTTTTTATTTTTTGCAAAACCATATGGATTTGAATCACGTGTGATTGCATCAGCCAAGCTTGAACCTTCGTGCGCATGCGTGAGTTTTTTCATGCCTGTCGGGTGCGTCATTCGCCTGTGAGCAGGCTTTGTGTGAGCAGCGGTCCACCCCTCTCGTCGGATTTTTATTGCAAATAAATGTCTGAACGATTTGAAGCTTTGCTGCATCAAATTTTTCCAGAAACTGTGAGAGACTTCCAGCTGGACACCATTTGGAAAATTTAGATGGCTTTCAGCGATGATTTTATGGGGATTACACAGATTAAGGAGTGCTCCAGCCGGTTTAAAGACCACCCACAACGTCTGAGAGTGTGGCGCGCTCCGAGCGCCGATCGACAGGCTCAAACCACACTGAAACAACCAGATCATGTCCAACGTGAAAGCTTTGTTGATCCCGGACATCGCCTGGCTTTCACAAAAAAGGCAGAAGTCGTGGACATCAGCACTTTTTCGGCACATTCTACTGTTACAGGAGTATTTTTTTCATGGAAAGAGAAGCGGAGGATTGCGCCACCATGCCACTCATGGCGCGGCACAAAACCACCTCCGTGTTGGTCTCACAGGACGGTTTTCAGGTGGCTTTCAGACGGCTTCCGGTTGCTTTTCAGTCATGTGAGTATCCGAGAAATTGTGCATGAGCTGGACATGCCCCAACATGTCCTGTGAGGCTTCATCACGGTGTTGTTTTGCGCCATGTGGCTCCGCCGCGATGCGCGGAATTCCTCCACACGTCTGTCTCAATGTGCCAAAAAAGTGCTGATGTCCACATCTTCCACAATTCCTGTGCTAGTCAGACAACATACCGGATCAAGACAGCGTCCAGTTTAGAAATGAACGGCACATTCCACTGTTACAGGAGTTTTTGTCATGGAAAGAGGAGCAGAGGAATTCCGCGCGTCGCGGCGGAGCCGCATGGCGCAAAGCAACGCCGTGATGAAGCCTCACAGGACATGTTGGGGCATGTCCAGCTCATGCACAATTTCTCGGATACTCACATGACTGAAAAGCAACCGGAAGCCGTCTGAAAGTCATCTGAAAGCCGTCCTGAGAGACCAACACCATAAAATTGTCGCTGAAAGCCATCTAAATTTTCCAAATGGTGTCCAGCTGGAGGTCTCTCACAGTTTCTGGAAAAATTTGATGCAGCAAAGCTCCAAATCGTTCAGACATTTATTCGCAATAAAAATCCAACAAGAGGGGTGGACCGCTGCTCACACAAAGCCTGCTCACAGGTGAATGAGACAACCGACAGGCGTGAAAAAACTCACGCATGCGCACAAAGGTTCAAGCTTGGCTGATGCAATCACACGTGATTCAAATCCATATGGTTTTTGCAAAAAATAAAAAGGTCCGATGCTTTTTGGACAGACCTCGTATATCTGAACAGCAATTTTGGTGAATACAATACAGAGCAGCAATTTCAATTTATTTTCATTTATATAGCGCCAAATCACAACAGAGATGCCTGAAGGTGCTCCACACAAGTAAGGTCTAACCTTAATAACCCCCAGAGCAACCACACAGGTGACAGTGGTAAGGAAAAACTCCCTCTGATGATTTGAGGAAGAAATCTCAAGCAGACCAGACTCAAAGGGGTGACCCTCTGCTGGGGTCATGCTACAGTGGGCCATGCTATTTACAAAACAATTCACAAAATAAATACATAGGAAAGTGTCGACCATTGGATCTTGGCAGCAAGCTCCCAAGGTCCAGTGGGCGACATCTCCTGTCACTGGGCATAATAACAAGCACAAGGACACAGGTGAGTCTACAGTTAACATAATCTGTAATACATCACACTGCATTCATGGTCAGAACTACAGCAGGTCAAAGCCACACTTTCCATCATGTGTCAGCAGCACTTGAGCACCTTGCATTCATACTCCCACCAACCACAACAATCACACAGTGCAATTTAAAACATTCATGCACAGAGATATCAAACATGCACAAAGTGTGAACAGGAAAAATCTTTCAAATATATAATCAACAGCAATAGAAAAGGTTCACTGACTTGATGTACTCCATCTGTGCAGCTGCACATGATGGAATTTTAGCACTAAATGTGATCATTTTTGTCAAAATGTACCTTAAAACACAACAACTAATTCTAAGGCTTTGGAAAAGCGCAGGCGTGCACCTGGCAAAGTGCAGTGAGGACAAGAGGTCTCCAGTGTGTGAACACGTGATCTCAACAATAACTGCTGTCATCTTGTATGTCTCCAAATATGAGGACAAACTCTGCTCTTTGGCTCAAACCACCCCCTTGAATACAAGCTCGGGGTGATCAGGACGCTTCAACACAGAGCCCTATACAGGTGCCCACAACTGCAGAGGGAAGGGCTAAAGAACAACAACGTGTCCGAAAAGCCCTCACCATATGTGGGTACCCACGATGGTCCCTGGACAAAGTGCAGAAGTCCCAGAGAACAAAGAGACCAGATAGACAGGAGACGGAGACAAGAAGAAGAGTGTCTCTCCCTTATTTAGCAGGAGTAGGGGAAAAACGACAGAGGATCTTCAGACAGCACAAAATCCCAGTTTACTTTAAACCGGTTAACACCTTGAGACAGAAATTAGTTCACCCTAAGGACATGATCCCTAGTTACAAACAGAGCAATGTAGTGTATTCTATCAGATGTCAGGAAAACTGTAACGAACACTACATAGGTGAAACGAAGCAACCTTTACACAAAAGGCTATACCAGCACCGCAGAGAGGGCGCCAGTGGACCTCAGTCTGCAGTTCACCTCCACCTCAAAGACACTAACCACACATTTGAGGACAAGGAAGTTAAAATATTAGCCAGAAAGAAGAAATGGTTTGAGAGAGGGGTCAAGGAGGCATTCTTTGTGAAACGTTTGAAACACTGCCTTAACCGGGGAGGGGGTCTGAGACACACTTTATTCCCTGTTTACAATGGGGTACTCAGGTCAAAAGAGTTTCAGTCTTTTGTTCATGGTAATGAGTCATTCCCGTCATCAAGGGAGCCATCAGAAAGGCATCCATCCCATCATTAGAGGGACAGCTGTCCTGTCATTAGGTGTGCTAACTAGAGCACAATAGTTGCTAATTAGAGCTATTGTTTAGTCACTAGCCTATAGCAGTCTGCCTCTCAGTAGGAGGGGTCTGGTTAGGTTTAAAACTCCAGCTTTTGTTGGCTTCTGTTTTATTCTTCTCTACAAGTCAGACAGAAGTCAGACTTCCAGAGCAAGAATTTTAGCTGAGGAAGCTTCTGCGATTTGAAGCGAAACGTCCTCGCGTCAAGCAACCCAGTCCAGTCGAAGATTTAAGCTTCTCTACTATGGAAACCACCTGGACAACTGAGAGCCTACACAGAAACATGAGGACAAACTGATTAAAATCATAAATTTGACACAAAAAAGCAACTTTGTTTTGCCTGTGCAACATCCTATACAGTCAACCAGCTCACCACATGCTGAACACTGCCACCTGCTGGATGTTTTATGGATACTGGATTGATGATGGATATGGAAACAGATTTCTGCACAGAAATGTACTAAAAGTAAGACCCTTCGGCTGCTCCCTTGTTTTCACTTGGGCTCGCCACAACAAATCCAAGGTGGATCTGCATGTTAATTTGACACAAGTTTTACGCCGGATATACTGACGTAACTCCACATCACATGGAGAGATGTGGCAGGGGTGGGGCTAGAAATGGGAACCTTCCGCACTGAAACAAAGTGCACCGATGTACTAAATGGTTATTTTATGACAAACACTGTCAGAGCTCCACACAACCCTGCAGAAAAGATTTTTATGAATGTAGCTGAAGCAGACACTTCTCTCTCTCTCTCTCTCTCTCTCTCTCTCTCTCTCTCTCTCTCTCTCTCTCTCTCTCTCAACATAGTGTGTGTGCTTTTGAAGTTCCATGTAGCTTGTAGAGCTATTGCCAATTGACAAATGATTAATCCTTCTGAGTAATTTTTATAGTCCAAATTCTCTGATTTCAGCTTCTTGCATGTGAATATTTTCTGGTTTCATTACTAATTTCTTTACTCCTCTGACAATAAAGAATATCTTTGGGTTGTGGACAAAACAAGACATTTACAGACATTATGTTACATTTTGGAAGCTATTGATCGACGTTTTTAAAGATTTCTTGTCATCTTATGAACCAAACAACTAAGCAATTAATCACTAAACGAATCAGTTCTGAAAATAATCACGAGTAGCCTGAATCCAGCTTGTGCTTATCATTTTCTTTCGATTCCAGAGCCCAGTTTCGGTGGCCACCAAGCCTGCTTGTTATTCACTGCAGCAAAATGGCCATAATCAGATTCTGTTGTCCACTGATGTGTTTCTCTGTCTTGATGATGATGATGATGATAATGAGCGTGAAGCATTTTTTCAGCCGCTGTGAGGAGAATACTGAACATGTGAAACACTGAGCTGCGGCTGAAACTGCAGGGTGCAACTTTAACCGAGATGAACCTCATTTCTTCTGCTGCTCTCCTACAGTGGACAGTTGCTGCCTCTCTCTCGATTCATGTTGAGCTGACGGAAAAACCGCGGCGTTCCTCATCAGCCTTATTAAGACTGCACCTCTAATTCTGTGTGATGACTCACACAGAATTTCAGCCCTAATCAAATCAGATCCAATATGTGAAACACACAAATGTACAGATAGGCGCCATTAGGAACAATCTTCCGCTGCCGCCGCGGCTCTGTGTTGTGTGTTTGCTAATGATTTGATTAAGAGCCTGAGATGGGACAAATTTGGCGGCAATTAGCACTGAAATTCTGCAATACAATTTGTTTTCTTCAATCACGTAAACAACATAAACATGAGAGACTGAATTAGATTTTAGATACTGGCAACGCAAAATCGACATTTTAAATAAATAAATCTGATTGTGAATTCTTGCTTCCCTTCAGCTTCTCCATTTTCCCACTCAGGTCGCCACAGCAGATCCAGCATGTTTCTGTGTGTTGATTTGGCACAGGTTTTACGCCGGATGCCCCTCCACATCCCATGGAGAATGGGCAGGGGTGGACTTGAAGGTGGAACTTTCTGCTCTAGAAACAAGTCCACTAACCGCTTCTCCACCACATTGCATCACATGCACCAGGTTTACTCGGTCAATAATTAATTTTAATTATCTGTCTGTGCTTGTCTCCCTAGCGGAACCTGTCCTTCTCCTGCGTGGAGACCCACACCTTCCCAGTCTTTTTCAATTCCACCAGCTTCCTGCAGCTGCCAGGTCGAGCCAATCACAACACTGTGTCCGTGGGCTTCCAGTTTCAAACCTGGAATCCTGATGGACTTCTCCTCTTCAGTAATCTTGATGATGGGACGCTGGAGATCTCTCTTGAGGAGGGCAAAGTTTCAGTTCGTATCAATACGACGAAGGCGGCCAAAAACAACCGAGTCGACTTATCAGCAGGTGAGTTTGCACCTCAAACAGGATTATTTTAGATTACTTTATTTGCCATTTGTTTGGGTACATAGGAGTACTTGTGCAGAGCTCTCGAGTAAATAAATATATAAAAAAAAGTATGAAGGTATAAAGGGATAATTTCTTACCTGGTGCTCCTAATAAATGTATATTACATAAGCACCAGGTTAATGGAGATGGGCAGTACTGGACCATACTGGATGTTTATGATTCACTATTTTTCTACACAGAGACACCTATACATGCAAAACCCCAAATCAGAAGACATTGCGACGATGTGGAAAATGCAAACAACAAAATGTATTGATTATTACTTTAACTTTCAAGTATGAACCGGATAATTCATGTTTTTTTGTTTTGTTTTTGTGATCATCACATACATCATATACATTCATTACTGCATTTCAAGCCTGTAACACATCCAAAATAAGGTTGGGGCATCAAAGCATTTACCACTTTGTATCGCTTCCATTCCTTCTCACAACACTTGAGATGTTTTGGTGTTGAGGATACCAAGAGATGAAATATTTCAGGTGTTGGTGTGTCCCATTTATCCTGCAGACAGTGTCACCATCATCTTTGCATATTTCCTTTCAAAATTCTCTACACATTCTCTATTGGAGACAAGTCAGGACTGCAGGCAGACCAGTCCAGTACCCATATCTTCTTCTCCCACTGCAGCCATGCCTTTTTAATGTGTACAAAATGATTTTGCATTGTCTTGTTGGAAAAAAAAAAAATGCATTTCAAATACCTTGGTGTCTATGTGGACTGTCTTCTCAAGTGGAATGCGTATGTGGATTTCTTGTGATGCAAATTGTCCCAGAGGCTTAATTTTTTTAAGAAGACTCAGGCTGTTTGGTGTGAGCTCAACAATAATAATAATAATTTGTTCTATAATGCTGTGCAGGAAAGCCTAATAAGATATAGCATGGTAGCCTGGTTTGGCTCTCTTACTGTCCAGAGCAAATCCAAAATTGAAAAACTAGTTTGATACGGCATGAAAATTACTGGCAAGAGAGAGTATCCCTCTTTACAAACCATTTTCGAAACGTCGGTCCTAGTGCAAGCTAAAAACATTTTTAAGGAGCCTTCGCATACACTTTTCAGTGAATATAAGCTCTTGCCATCAGGGAAACGCTATCGGGCTGTCAGGTATAAGAGTAACAGATTAAAAAATTATTTTGTTCCTTTCTCTGTTACTCTTTTAAATAAATCTGGATAGTACCTGCAGACGCATCACTGGATGTTGAGGCGTCTCACTGAAGACTACGTAATTTTAACTGTTTCCTGTGTTCCCATATTTGTATTTTACGTTGTTGTTTGTTGTATGATTGTATGTGTTTTACCATTTTAACCACAGCACTGCAAGCCCAAGACGACCTTGACCTTATCTGTATGTATTTTTGAGCCACATACAGATACTTTGTTGTCTTTGTAAGAAGTACAATGAAAGGTAAGGTTCAAGCCTTTCAGTGCAAATATAAACCTGAGTAAACCACACGTAGACTTAAGAGGTCTGGAGAAGAAAACAAAATAAACACAAAATTTAACAAAATGGAAAAGGTGGGTTCAAATTGCAAATAAAAAAAAATATATAAGTACGTAGTAGCAAATAAAGAGATTGTATATAAAAAGAGAAAAGTATGTACAAAACTGTGGATGTTTCAGTGGCAGTGAATATTGCACATTAACAAATATGCACTCATTTCAAGTGTGACCTGGCTGTTTGGTTCCAGTGGCATTCAAAGGTCTAACAGCAGTTGGGTAGAAACAGTTTTTCAATCAGTTTCTACTTGCTTTAGTGGCTCTGTAACCATACCGTTACTTCATAACTTCACTGGCGATAATAAAAATGGATACAATAAGTCACTGAGCATTTCTCACAAATTGTTTCCCTTTTAGACTGAACAAACAATGGAACCACAATTATATAAGGATGAAACGCAGAGAGCTGCCACTGCGTTGATATTGGAGATATTGATATAATGTACAGGTGAATATGATGAGATGTTGTGAGTCCGTTGAGTTTGCATCCTTAAGTATGAATACACTTGATGATTTATGACGCAGGCGAGTGTTTGAATGAAGCAGGTGACATTTAAAAAAGACAAATGAAGTTAATAAGCTGCAAACTGACACAAAGCAGCATTTGTACATTAAAACAACAAACCTGAGTTTAGCTTTGGAATTAAAACCTTACGTAAAAGTTGACATTTTGAAACTGGGAGCCAGCGTCCTTTAATTATCCACATCATTTTACATCTTTTCTCTGCTTTCCAGCGCCTCGCTCCTTTCATCACTCTGCTCTTTTCGTCTCTCTCTCTCTTTCTCTTACCTTAAGCACACCCATTTATTTTGTCCACTGTTGCTTTAATAGGCCATTATACCCAGGGGTTGGGATTATTACAGAGTTACCCTCCAGGCTAATTGGGCTTCAGCCTGTGATTACATCAGTATTAGCACAAACACACACACACACACACACACACACACAGAGCACACACACTTGCACACTCCCCCTCTTTTGATTGTGTTGTTAGTTTCTCTGAGAAAGCTAGCCACAGTGGCGCTGTCTTCAGTGACACATTCGGAGCGCTGCAGACTTGTAATGAAGAGCTTAGACCATTTTAATGACAAATATAGTAGAGAGAGACGTGCAGAAGAAAGGAGCTGTTACTGAGGCGACACGGCCCGTTTTTCTAATTCCAGCAGAGGTCATTTATGCCGCTATTTAGCAACAGTTTAATCAGGCGTGCGTGCAAAAGTACTTCCTCCAAGCAACTCATGATTTCAGCAGTGATTACCATCATCCAAAAGCTTTTTAGACGAACATCATGAAACTCGGTGGAATGCTTGAACCCATTACTTTTTTCGTCTTCTGTCTTCTGGGTGCAATCTTTTTGGGAGGGGGTTTCAATCAAACTGCTGCCTTAATCTGGGTGCCGTGTGCCACCCAGATTAAAATCTGTTAGTGTGAAACACTGTAGACATTTGGACTGGAATAAGTTACAATAGTCATGTTTTTGAATCTCAGAATTCAAAGTTTGTTTTGGCGAGGCAGAGGTTCATCTACACGGGTATGTTTAGGATTTTATAGGTGCCAGTATCGATACTCCACAGTGATACTTGTCAAAAATCAGTACTACTGCATATTCTGGACAATAAGTCACAGCTTTTTTTTTCTTTTTTTTTTAATGGTTTGTTTTTATTCATTTGGAAGTCCTCCGACTTGTATACTGAAAAATCACACATTTATAATTTACGTAGAAGTAGAGAGACTGGAATGCCAACTCAAGATCTCGTTCCACTGAGTTCTGTTTGTGAGCTTGTGACTCCAAGATTTCAGCCTCTCGGCCGCGAGAGTTGGAGTAATTCACTTCCGGTCATCTGCCAGCAATAACACCAGATGCGCTTGTAAAGGACTTTTTCTGCATGTATGCAAAGTATGTTCAAAGTGTAGCTTGAATGAAGTTCTTGTTGATTTTAAATTGTATTCAGGACAAAACTTGCTAATATTACTGATAAGAGCAAGCAGACTGTCGCCAACTGTGGTGGAAAATCATGGTCAATAATCATTAATTATTCATAAAACGTGTATAAAAATACAATAAAAGTACGCATCATTCGTCATTTAAAAAAGCAATATAGTAAAACTCATAAATATAACCATATAAAACTCATAAATGACACAATAAAAGTCATCAAACACCATAATAAAATCGTCAATCAATAAAAATCAAACACCATAAAATAATTATAGTATTCCTTTGAAGTAATAACACTTGGAGCATTTAGCACATGATGAAGGAGGCTGTTCCACAAAGTTACCACTAAATATGAAATATTTTTTTGAGTCATATCTGCATATATGCACCTCAAAAAATGTGAGAGTGACCTCTCAAACATAAATAAACTCTGTTTTGGAAAAAAACAAAAAATACAGCCTGAAATACAGTCAACATGATGAAATATGCATCATTTATTTCAGTCCACACAAATCAAAGAAAATATGAGAGACATCATCAAGGATCTGACACCTGCCTTCAGTTTCTATCAAGCTACCAAAACTGTGGAAAAATCAACAACAACCCCAGCGGGTTTGTATGATATTACACGATTTAAAATTCCATGAAATTTTTGTAGTTTCAGAACTGTGCACATTGTTAGTTCTTGCATCATGAAGACATCCAGGATATCTGGGATCAATCACGAGGCCTCACAGGTGGCATTCTACCAGACGGCGGCTGACAAGAAGACGCAGGTGACAGGAGACCACCAGCTGACTCTTGGATGCTGAGTCGAGCAGTTCTCAATGTGGCGATGTGGAAGCCTTGTTCCCTCAGATAAAATAGCATTTAGAGTAAAACAAAAATCATCAGTATTTACAGAATTGATTGAGTTAATTTTGTGAAATCAATATAGACACAGAAAGGTGAATATATCAATGATACCTTTGATGATGATCTTTTGGTTCCTCCACCTGTCGGCTTCTATCAATTATTGTTACTTTGAATTGTAAATATCTGTATGTGTATTTTAATTGTTTTTCTGTCATGATTAATTCACTTTGGTATGTTGTGTGTGTAGCTGCTGCACTCTGTGTTCTGCTGTTATGACTCTGCCCATTTGCTCCCCTCGGGATGCGAACTCGTGATCCTCGGCATGGGAGTCGGGCTCTAACCAGAAGGCTAAAACCCAGGGCTCTGGCCTTATGACCAGAGAATCCTTTTGACCTGTTGGGAGTGAGGTTTACTAACTACATCTGCACAGCGACACCTCTTAGCCTGTTTTTATGTTATTGGGACTACAGATGGAAATTAGCACCCTGCTATAATCCGGCATATAAACATGTAACTATGTCCTTTAATATGCACTGTCTGGTTTCAAATAAACAAGAAGAAATACACAGATGACACAATAAAACAAACGCTTATTTCCATTGTGGTCCATGTGAGGCTAAAACTTGACAACACTGAGGAGCTCGATTAAACATGTACAGACTTCAAAGACATTATAATATCATCAATTAATGTAAGTAGCAATAAGTGTGTAGTTTATTTATATATATATATATATATATATATATATATATATATATATATATATACATACACTCAACAAAAATATAAACACAACACTTTTGGTTTTGCTCCCATTTTGTATGAGATGAACTCAAAGATCTAAAACTTTTTCCACATACACAATATCACCATTTCCCTCAAATATTGTTCACAAACCAGTCTAAATCTGTGATAGTGAGCACTTCTCCTTTGCTGAGATAATCCATCCCACCTCACAGGTGTGCCATACCAAGATGCTGATTAGACACCATGATTAGTGCACAGGTGTGCCTTAGACTGCCCACAATAAAAGGCCACTCTGAAAGGTGCAGTTTTGTTTTATTGGGGGGGGATACCAGTCAGTATCTGGTGTGACCACCATTTGCCTCATGCAGTGCAACACATCTCCTTCGCATAGAGTTGATCAGGTTGTCAATTGTGATCTGTGGAATGTTGGTCCACTCCTCTTCAATAGCTGTGCGAAGTTGCTGGATATTGGCAGGAACTGGTACACGCTGTCGTGGTATAGGCAGGCGTCTGTTATGGACGAAGAACACAGGTGCATTTTATTGATGGCATTTTGAATGCACAGAGATACGGTGACGAGATCCTGAGGCCCATTGTTGTGCCATACATCCAGGAACATCGCCTCATGTTGCAGCAGGATAATGCACGGCCCCATGTTGCAAGGATCTGTACACAATTCTTGGAAGCTGAAAATGTCCCAGTTCTTGCATGGCCGGCATACTCACCAGACATGTCACCCATTGAGCATGTTTGGGATGCTCTGGACCGGCGTATACGACAGCGTGTACCAGTTCCTGCCGATAACGACTGCAAGATCTATATTGTATATAAGATATGTTTTAGCTGAATAGTTCCCCTTTCAACCTAACTGGTTGTTTTCAAACCTTCACAGCCATAACAGCTTGCCACCAATGCATTTTTATTTTGAGAGCAGCGTGACTTTGTGAGTGATAATCTGGGTAGCTACAAAATGTAAGGCTTGGTAAATTATTCAGATTAATTGATTAAAACCTTTAAAAACCTTTTAAACTTATTTTGTGATGTCTGATATCATCAATTCCCAGCAGAAATTGGAGTTTATAATGCCTGTGAATGAAGCGCTGGCTGCAGAGCAAAAGACTGGAAGAGATGAACCCAAACTCCTCTCGCGCATGTGCGGCACCACCTCAGCCCCTGAGATCAGGAGTTGGCGTTCCATCTCTCTACTTCTGTGTTATTTATAACAGCGACAACAACGATGTCTGATAACAATAACGGCAATAATAAACGATGACAATGATCGTAACAAAAAATCACAACAATTTATAGGTCTTTCCAAGGAATCGATGCACTAAACAAAATAATCCTCCAACTCGAAGCACTTGGAGAGCGCAAACCTCCACCAAGGCCATAGGGTCACTGACGTCACATGGAATACCCTTTGGCAAAGAGACTTATTCCGCATCATTTCACGCATCTACCATCATGTTTCAGATTCAGTGGGGGTCCAAGGGCATTTTTTGGACAGTTCACTCGCCTGGCATAAATGTTTTATTATTGCTGTTAACAGCTCTCCCTGCATCCCACAATCAAGTTTTATGTCTTTTTTTCAGAACAATCTGTGCTTTCAAAATATATATGCTATAGTGGTGTTTTATAAGTGTAATAAAGGTTTACAATCAGAAATAAGAAAGGAAAAAGTAAAGCAGAAAATAATTTTCCACACACATTTATTCAACACACATCACTCCTAAAAATAATCTTTGATGTGTCACGTGAGGTGTATCTGCTCTACGATTGGATTTTGGAAAACCATGTGACGGTGAACCAATTACGATTGGACACTCACATTGCTCACGTCATCACACAGCTTCTATGAGGAGTACAAAGATGGTGGACGGTGGCTCGAAAGTCTGCGAAGTTAACTTTTCAGCTAAAACAGTAAGTTTCTATCTCATATCATTAAAAAGTTATTTATAATTTAGTAAAGCTTGGTCTCAGGCATCGTATACGACAGCACCGGCCCCAGAGGGATAAACCCTTAGATCTTCAGCAAATGTATTTATAAAGAGAAACTGCATGAACTACACATTTTTTTTTCTCATTTACAAGTGTATTCATTGAGGAGATACAAATGCTAAATGATTGTTGTGTCGTAACTTAATTTTTGTTCAGCCTTTGTGACCCATCTTCATGAAGTTAAATGCAAACATTTTGAAGTTGGCCGTATCCTGCAACGATAAAGAATCCTTAAAAAAATTACTGGATCCGGATCGTGTCCCGGATCATTAGAAAAATTTTATGACTTCTAAGTTAGGGCAAGATACACCCCTGGTAAAAATTTCATTGAAATCCGTTGAGGATTTTTTTGAGTAATCCTGCTAACAAACCAACCAACAAACAACTGAAAACATAACCTCCTTGGCGGAGGTAATAATCAAAGAATAAAAATGGCAATAATGAAAGTACGCTGCATCAGTGCACAAAAATCCCAAATTCAAGAACTGGTAAAATCAAATGGACTCGCATTTTTTATTGGTGTTTCCAATGCTGTGGGCCATCTGCATCAAACAGCATCAAGTATGTTGTCCATTGCACATTTATTTGCTTTGCTTGTGTAGTTTTGGAATTTAAAAGTCCTTGTGTTAAGTAACAGTACAGACTGTGGTGTGCACATGTGCTACACTGAGTTTTTGACACTCATCCCACAGTGAAATGATGTGTTAAAAAATGAGATTCACATACAGGAAGAAACGCATACTCTCGTGCAACTTATCTTTAAGAAAATGTGGTACTCAGCCGTTTCAATAGGTTTTAGAGTAGGGTTGAGAGAAAACAAGCTCATAGATGTTGGGGCCACCATGTGGCAATGTTTACATTGCAGTGATACAACAGGAATGTTTGCACACTACTTTTTTGTCATATTGATATGCATACAGCTGGTCACATGACAAAAAAGCTGTGTGCATGTCTATAAAATAAATCATTCTGATATTGTCATTATTGCATGCAATTTATTAGTTATTTGATTTTGTGTGCTTTCCTTTTGTAAGTTCTGAGATGACTGATTTGACCATTGTTTGATCTGAAGGACCATTCACACCTGTTACAGGATTTACAGGAACTGGTTGATTGAGAGGAGACTTCCTGATCTGGTGTTTGTTCATAGTCTACAAGACACAGTCCTTCTCATGTGTGGCAATATCCTCATGGTCCATAGTGATCAGTTTGGGGCTAGAGTTCGCCAGTGTCCATAGGGGATGCCTCATTTCTTCATAGTATCCTTTAGGGTAGTCTTAATACTCCATCTCCCAATGCAGTCAATGGCCAAAGCCTGTTGAAGATGTCTTCTTTGGAGGAGGAAATAGAATTACGTCCACATATCAAAGTGTGAAGTGGTTGAGAGTCAACAACTCCCTCAACCCTTGGGTGAGGGAAGGGGTTTTTGAATTTTGAGACTGTTTTTTCTCAAAATGTGAATTTGAGAAAACCTGCGCTTCTGCATTTGAATATTTCAACACCATCTCTTTTCTCATTTTTACATTTAGTCCAGCAGTGGTGATGCACACTGACTGCGACAGAGCCCACTGAGCTGCCATTTCATGGTTGGGAACACAAGGTCTCAAAGCAGGTAGCTGAACTGTGTGTTTGAGTTCTACCCTGCATTCCTGGATGGCAGCCTTGGTCACTTTGGACTTGTAGGCTCGAGTGTTTGGTTGTGTGGAATAGAACTCTTCATCAAATATGAAATATATCAAATATTGTTAATTTTCTCTCATGGTTAAGCCTTGTAACCTTCATCCAGGTCATTCACGAGCAGCTTTCTTTCTGCGTCTTAAAAACTGGAGGACTTGGTCTCGCCAGCTCACCGTCATCGATGTGTGAGCTGGGAATCCAGGACGTTGCCACACTTTTGATTGTTCTTTTCTCTTTTGAAGTACTGTGTTGGCTCATCCATGAATTCCTGGAGGAATCTCTCAGGATCTGCCTCAGAAATGTAAAGGCTTCAAATTTTGCTTTGTTGTCTCACTTGACTTGTAAAACGATTATGTTTAAAACTTGATATTTCATACATTCGCCTTTCTTTGCAGAGCCTGCATGTCATCTTTTCTTCTCCGTATCAAAGTTGTGGGAAGTTGTAGTGATCAGGATTTTAGGCTCTTTGTACAGAGGATATTTGCAAACTTCACTGAGCCTTTTTAAAGAAAGCAGATGCATAATTGCACTGGTTTTTCATGGAATGTTGTATGTGCGGTTTGTGTAGTTTTGCCAAGACGTGCTTACAAACTCATCCATCCAGGTTTCCACATGCCAACCTTTTGTTATATTCTGTTTGAAGTCATCCGATCTCTCTACTTTCTGACCTTATTGTTCCGCATTAAATCTTCATTTCCAACCAGCAAAACTTTTGATTTCCTCCAAATCTGTGTCTGAGCAGGTCCCAAAACCTTTAGGACCAAGCAGAGGACACTGTGGTCAGTTGGAGATCAGGCCTGCGTGGGTTTACATCCCGGGAGATTCCTGCTCTGTGACAGCATTAGTCTGTTACTGATTGCTTTGTCTCAATGAGATCATGGATCTTGGTATGAATGATTGTGACAGGCCTTCTTGGACGGCATCTTCTACATAGACTGTATATACACTCACCAGCCACTAGTACAGGGTTGGACCCCCTGTTGCCTTCAGAACTGCCTTACTTTTTTGTGGCGTAGATTCAACAAGGTGTTGTACACATTCCTCAGAGATGCTGGTCCATATTGACATGACAGCATTGTGCAGTTGCCCATTCAACCAGTCTGCCCGTTCTCCTCTGACCTCTGATACCAACAAGGCATTTTTGTCCACATTGCTGCCGCTCACTGGATATCTTCTCTTTTTTGGACCGTTTGCTGTAAACCTTAGACATGGTTGTAGATAAAAATCCCAGTAGATCAGCACTTTCTGAAATACTTGGGCCAGCCTATTTGCCACCAACAGCCATGCCAAGTTAAAAAGTCACTTACATCCCCTTTCACGCAGCATAAATATTGCAGCAGAGGCATCTTAGAAGATCCATTAGGATCCTGTATTATTATCCATCCATATCCATTGTATTATTTCAGGTGTTTGTAATAAAATACTCCAAATGACAGACCTCCACAACAGCTAGCAGCCACAGCGACTGGATGCTGAGCTCCCAAAACGGTGAGCATCGGTGATGTTGGGTTCAGCTGCTGTCAGAAAAAGTGACCTCGCCCCTCGTTATGAAGACGCATATGGTTTAAAATGTCTTAAATGAAGATGTTAGAAAAAAATCACCCCCTGCACAGTTGCCATGATGGAGGAATTAATCTCTAGAAACTAAAACTGTATTTTTTTGTTTGTTTGTTTGTTTGTTTTTGTCCCAGGCTGTAACTGATTATTTCTGCTTTAAAGTTAGACATTTTAACATGGACTCCTATGGAAATGTAGGAACCGCAATCTAGGATCTAGGAACCGCAACTTTTTTCTTCCACTGGGGTTTCATCTGAGACCATTAAAGCATCTGCTTGATCATCTTTTGTTTGTTTGTTTGTTGGTTTTGTTTTGAATTATCTAAGAGACTAAATACAATCTCTTTGCACCTGAAGCCTTGTTTTCCTCTGTTACACTCTGTGTTAACAGCAAAGAAGAGTTGGAGTATTTGCTACAGATGATCAAGATAGGGCCCTTTGTTCCTTATTATGTCTTGTTCCTTGTTCCTGGGAACCGTTAGTAAGAAGACTCTCCTGAAAAGCGTTCTCAGACTCAACAAGCTTTGACCTATCGTCTGTGGCCCGCTGGCTTTAAGGAAGATGACAAATAAAACCTCACGTCTCTCATAAGCTCTAATCACCTGGAAATGTCTTCATAACCTTACCCTCACTCCCAGGTCATTTAGGTGATGTTCTTAGTTTGATCACAGAGGAACCTCCCTGCTAACAGATCCAGCTGCAGAATAATCTCATTATGCACACAGACTCATTTAAAGTGTCGCTCTGCAGATTCTATGTGTAGTTTAATGTTTGTGTGAGAGAATGGACGCACACCACAGCTTTTTATGACCTGCAGAAACGGATTTTCCTCCGCTTTGAGGTAACTTGTGCCATTTCATTTGGTTTTAGCGCTCCAGCAGAGAGACATGGGGAGAAACTAAAGGAAAGATGACGCCTTTGAGAGAAGCCTCCAGATTAGTCTGTGGGTGTCTCCTAAATGGTGTGTGTGTGTGTGTGTGTGTGTGTGTGTGTGTGTGTGTGTGTGTGTGTGTGTGTGTGTGTGTGTGTGTGTGTGTGTGTGTGTGTGTGTGTGTGTGTGTGTGTGTGTTAATAGAATGTACTTAGTTGGGATTCCTACAGGGACTCTGATCTAATTTTCCCATCACTTTCCTTTTACTTAACTCATTAAATCTGCAGCTCTCGCCTCCATTTGTCAGAATTACACAACAGCTTCTTAAACGTAAAACGGGAAAGTTGGCCTTTCCAGGAGTGTTTGCACTCTTGCACACTCAAACAGTCGGTACATTATTCCTGTTTTTTTTTTTCCAAACGTTCCACAAAACTCTCTTAATTCTCAACCAAATCTCATTCCAAAGAGCTTGTTTTGTGTCAGAGCCTGATGACATTACAGAGCACAACTGAATGGTCTCTCTACTGCTGCAGAATCCTCAGTATTAATTCAGCTCGCTAGGTGTTAAAATGAACAACCCTCAGAGTTCATGTCATTCTCCCACGTTTAGAGATAAAGGTACACTTCTATCACAAAATGTTCATTTCTACAGGTGCATGTACAATTTATTTATTTTTATTTATTTAACCCCTGGTCTATATTGATCACTCCACTATGAGACACATATGCAAATACCGTAAGGAATACATACTTTTTTTGGTTTGCTTTGTTTTTTAGTCAAGAAAAGCAACGTTTTTTGCATATTTCATAGACTATGTAGAACAATATTGACTACTCAATAGTCATTTTGCAGTCTTTAGTCGTCCTGTCGTCCCTCCAGGGATTCGAAAGGGGTAGCTACAGGAGGTCGGGATATCTTTGCCTTTTATGCATTTCCAAAATTTTTCTTTAAAAATCTCGTTTCTAGGAACATAAGAACAAAACTGAGGATTTTTTTTTTTTGAACAGCTTTTGTTTAATTTAGGAAGAACCTGAAATGCTAAATGCAGGGCAGCTTAACAAAACTCTTGCCTCTCTGTTGGTGAGAACTTGTGGGTGCGACACATCTGACAGGCAAAAACTAAAACAACTGTCATCGTTGATATAATCCTTTAATTGCTTCTGGGGTTAAACTGCTTCTTGTCCCGTCGGTATTGCAGTGACCCAAAACAGTCCCGAGCATAATTACGCTGCGAGGTAATGTGCAGTCAACCTGAACTGGCAGCAGCATGTTGGAGTGAAATCAAAGACAAACATGTGGTGGTACAAGGTGAAATATCCATTATAGAACACCTCTATTTGTTCCTGAACGCCACAGTTCACTTGCTCCATCTCGCATGTTTTTCTGGAGCTCATTATGAGGAACAGCGAGTCTATGTGATCTTGATACGTAGTCCTAAGCAACACTACAAGAAGTCTTAGTTATGAGCAAACAACTGGACCTGGGCAGATGTCTGTCTTTGTGGGTTTGCAACAAACATGAAGCAGATGTTTTTAGATGTGCCCAAATAATACCAGAGACACTTTAGCTGTGTATCATCAAATAATCCAGATTTTGAGTCAAGAAATCAAAGTGGAAAAAGGGTTCCTGAAGATCGTCAAGTGTTGTGTGTCTATAAGATGCTACAGTATCCCCTTATCGCCATCTCGATTAATTATCGAATTACTGAGCACAAGCTTTGTTTCCATGGAAACAATACTCACTAAGTGCTTTTGCAGAGATGGAGAATCTAATTTCCTCAGAGGTTTTCAAGCAGCAAAGTGTGGAAGATGGGTTTTGTATCCTTGTTCAATTTGATATTGAAAACAAAAGAGATGCATGTAGTAAGAATTATCAACGTGGAGCTGCAGTTTTTAGCATTCTTGCCTCACAGCAAGAAGGTCCACAGTTCAGTTCCACCAACACCCAGTTCCTTTCTGAGTGGAGTTTCTATATTGTCCTTATGGCTGCATAATTCTTGATCCACCATCATCAAAAATCCACACTAGGTGACATTGAACAAGGCATTGTCTCTTGACCCAAGGTTCATTTGTTGGACTATGACTTGTTGTGGTCAGACTGATATTAAATTAAATTCTGGTGGATTAGATCAGGTTTGCATGCATGCACTGGTGCATCCACCAAACTACAAAACTGTCTTGAGTGCTGGATGACAAACACCCAAGTAGATGATCAGGTCATCCCTACCTCCTGAAAGTAACCATTTATCTGCAGCGGCCCTGCATGCTGGATCACTCCTTGAGAAACACACAACATGGCCAGATGTCGTTGCCAGCATTCGCTCACAGTGGCTGTGATGCTCCTGATGTTAGTCTGCCTAAGCAACCTTTCATTTGATGCAGTCATTCCAGTGGTTCCCAAGAATCCTCCAATGAGACCTACAACCAAAGACATCTAGCCATCACCTTATGTGACTGGTTAGTATTCAAATCTCACAATTATACAGTGAGACGGGAAGCACCAGGACTAAAGACTTGAACCTTCATCTTCATGCAAAAGTATTTGCATCACCAAACACCTTTGTGCAGCAACCTCAGCTCTCACCAGGCCTTTCTAGATCTCAAAGGCCAAGGATCCAGAAGCATCCCTGCTTTATTAACTGTAAACTTTGTGTTCTTAATACCAGCTAACTAGTCCTGACTAATTCAATATGGCATTCTAACTATTAAAAACAGAGTATCATTTATGTCGCTCTCATCTGACAGTATAAAAAGTCAAAATCGTGAAAGCAGTGAGGTAAATTTAGAAAAGCTTTTACACAGAAGGGAGGTGATGGTCTACTGGTTAAGCATTGGGTTTGACACCAGAGAATCCTTGGTTCAAATCCCAGCCTGACTGGAAAATCACTAAGGGCCCTTGGGCAAGGTCCTTCATCCCCTAGTTGCTCTCAGTGTGTCATGAGCGCCTTGTATGGCAGCACCCTGCCATCAGGGTAAATGTGAGGCATTATTGTAAAGCGCTTTGAGCGTCAGTTACAGATGGAAAAGCGCTTTATAAACACAGTCCATTTACCATTTACAGAAGAGAACGGTTAATCACCAGTCCTCCACACTGCAATTCTGCAGCATCTGTCAGTACAACAAACATTGTATTACTCTCACAACAATACCTTCTTTCATCTACTTCAATTTGTTGCACTCTTACTTTTTTCCTTCTTATTATTTTTGCAAATAACCCTGTTTCACTGCACCGTAGAAATACATCATTCTACAAAATCATTCACCAGCAGTAACAAGGGTTTGCTGCTGCACAGAACAAAACCACAGGTAGCATCATTTTATTCATTCACCTATGAGGTAGGACTGTTTTACTGGATAATCATGTGCTTTGAATGCACTGTATGTGTGCTGCTTTTCATCATGGGTCACTTTGACCTACCTTCTGTGTCGGATGAAAATCAGAACTCAATCAGCTGGACTTCAGTAGAAAACTTCATCTACCCTTCAGCTCAGAATGATGCCATGGGGTCGTGTCTCGATGATGTATGGCAGACAGCCTACAGCGTGTATTACAAATGCATTCATGTTGCTATTTACATGGTGCAAAATCTGAGCACAAACAATGGTGCAGTGCCCAGAGGAGGTGTAACTGACTCTGTTGTGTTGGATGTGATTCTATTCATTGTGTGCATGGACTTGGTGTTTGGTCGAGTGTGAAGACTAGCGGCTTTGGGGACTTTGTTGGCAAGGAACGTTTGACTGACCTCTTGCCTCTACTGCAGGGCCTGGACCCCGATCAGGGGAATGCCTTACCTGCTTTTGTTGAATGTTGTTAAATGGTGTGATGATAACTTCCTGAATCTCAATGTGTCAAAAACCAAGGACTTAATCATTGATTTTAGGCAGATTAAGGACATTCTAGAAGTGACCACTATTCATAATGGTGATGTCAAACTTGTAGACTCCTACAAGTACTGTGGCACTGTTTGATTTTCAGGTAAAGTTTGATGTAAACACAGATTTGATCATCATGTAGGGTTAACAAAGCATTCATTAAATGCAGAAATGGAATAGTTTTGGCCGTGTTGAACGCTTGGACCCCAAAGTAAAGGTTAAACAAGGTCAACATCTATTTGATTCTATTGAATATAACATGTTAGCTCATAACCTGATAACTAAGCATGCCAGATTATGCAAACTATTTATTTTAAAAACCCAGTTAACTCAACCAATAATCTGCATCACTTTTTACCAAAATTGAAGAAACTTTATCTTTTGACCCCTCTACAAATGGAAATTGAGCTTTGTAACCATTTTTTACCTCATAGATAGCCCAAACTATACTTTTTTGGAGTCTTTATGGTCAGAGAAATAATGTGGTATACCTTTCAAAATGATTGGAACACTTTTAAGTCTTGACTCCTGTGTAATTCTTCATTGACCCCTACCTGGCTACAGCTACAGTTGTGCTGAAAAATTTACATACCCTGGCAGAATTTTTTTGCTTTTTTTGGCCATTTTTAAGAGAATATGAATGACAACACAAAAAAATTTTTTTCACTCATGGTTAGTGGTTGGGTGAAGCCATTTATTGTCAAACAACTGTGTTTCCTCTTTTTAAATCAAAATGACAAGAGAACTACCCAAATGACCCTGATCAAAAGTTTACATACCCCTGTTCTTAATACTGTGTACTGCCCCCTTTAACATCAGCTTGGAGTCTTGTGTGGTGGTTGTGGACGAGGCTCTCTGGTGGTGAAGCTGCCACTGAATATGTTTTGGACTTTTTTTACTTCAATTACAAAGAAATACAAACAATATAGCACCTTATGGTAAATCTGCATGGAGTAGACAGTTCTCAAAAAACTGAATGACTGACTGTGCAAGAAGTAGAAGAGTGAGGAAAGCCACCACGACACCCAGACAACCCAGAAGAAGTTATGGGCTTACGTGGCACAGATATTGTGCACAGTGCAAGCTTTGCATTTTGTATCACTGCTCTTAGCTTCATAGTGGAGTACAGCAGAGAAGGATTTTCTTTCACCAAAACAGATCAAACCCAGGCTTGCATCTCAGATGTACATTATGGCAAATTGTAGCTAAACTTTCAGGTGTTTTTTTTTTAAGAAAATCCTCCTCTATACCACTTCATCATGAAGATGGATAACTGCTGATACAAAATGCAAAGCTTGCACTGTACACAATTTCTCCAATCACAGCCTATAATTTCTTCTGGGTTGTCTGGGTGTCTTGGTGGCTTTCCTCACTCTTCTACTTCTTGCACAGTCAGTCAGTTTTTGAGAACTGTCTACTCCATGCAGATTTACCATAGAGTACCATAACTGAATAAAGTCCGAAACATATTCAGTGGCAGCTTCACCATCAGAGAGCCTCGTCCACAGCCACCACAAAAGACTCCAAGCTGTCATTGATGTTAAAGGGGCAACACACAGTGTTAATAACAGGGGTATTTAAACTTTGGATCAGGGTCATTTGGGTAATTGTCATTTTGATTTAAAAAGAGGAAATGCAGTTGTTTGACATTGTCATTCATATTCTCTTAAAAATGGCCAAACAAACAAAAATTCTGCCAGGGTATGTAAACGTTTGAGCACAACTGTACCACCCTGGGATGGCCGTCATACATTTTTGTGTAGGCAAAAGGGTTGTTTATTCCCCTTAAGTGAAGCGGTGCGTCAAAGATTATTAGAGTTCAGTAAAGGGGTTTGGACTCCCTTTGGGAGAAACAGGTTGCTGAGAATGCAAAGAAAATTATCAGCCAACCAGACCACGTTCTCTCAGCAGAATTCTCGTTTATATCTTCGGGCCAACATTATACACTCAACAAAAATATAAACGCAACACTTTTGGTTTTGCTCCCATTTTGTATGAGATGAACTCAAAGATCTAAAACTTTTTCCACATACACAATATCACCATTTCCCTCAAATATTGTTCACAAACCAGTCTAAATCTGTGATAGTGAGCACTTCTCCTTTGCTGAGATAATCCATCCCACCTCACAGGTGTGCCATATCAAGATGCTGATTAGACACCATGATTAGTGCACAGGTGTGCCTTAGACTGCCCACAATAAAAGGCCACTCTGAAAGGTGCAGTTTTATCACACAGCACAATGCCACAGATGTCGCAAGATTTGAGGGAGCGTGCAATTGGCATGCTGACAGCAGGAATGTCAACCAGAGCTGTTGCTCGTGTATTGAATGTTAATTTCTCTACCATAAGCCGTCTCCAAAGGCGTTTCAGAGAATTTGGCAGTACATCCAACCAGCCTCACAACCGCAGACGACGTGTAACCACACCAGCCCAGGACCTCCACATCCAGCATGTTCACCTCCAAGATCGTCTGAGACCAGCCACTCGGACAGCTGCTGAAACAATCGGTTTGCATAACCAAAGAATTTCTGCACAAACTGTCAGAAACCGTCTCAGGGAAGCTCATCTGCATGCTCGTCGTCCTCATCGGGGTCTCGACCTGACTCCAGTTCGTCGTCGTAACCGACTTGAGTGGGCAACATTAAATTGTTACTTTTTGGCTCATCTATTGAACGTTCATTTGCGCCCCCTGTTGTGGGTCCGTGTCACTACACTTTCACAACAGGATATCTCGGCCAGCGTCATGGACTCCGAGGGGCGTCACCCGGCTGTTGAACGACCAATGGGAGAGCAGGGAGTGCAGGCGTCTGCAGGAGGCGTGATTGGTGAGCTGCAGCACATTCTCACTGCCTTTACGGCTCGGCTGGATCAAATGACCGAGCAAAACATCCTCCTGAACCGCAGGGTGGAGGCTCTCTCCGCGCAGGTGGCGGCGAGCGCTCAGGGCGCTGCTGCAGCTCCTCCTCCTGCTGACCCTGTGCAGGATATGAACGTTCCAGTGGTGGTTCAACAACCCCTCCCACCATCCCCTGAAGCATACATAAGCCCTCCTGAGCCGTACGGAGGTTGTGTGGAGACGTGCGCGGACTTTCTCATGCAGTGTTCGCTCGTCTTCACACAACGTCCCGTCATGTACGCGTCAGATGCTAGTAAAATAGCTTATGTGATTGCTCTGCTTCGGGGTAAGGCACGCGCCTGGGCTACGGCGCTCTGGGAACAGAACTCACGGTTGTTATCAGCATACACTGGGTTTGTGGGGGAGTTCAGAACAGTGTTTGATCACCCTAACAGAGGAGAGACCGCTTCAACAATGCTGCTGTCAATGCAACAGGGGCGCCGGTGTGCAGCCGAATATGCAGTCGACTTCCGCATTGCCGCTGCGAGGTCCGGCTGGAATAACGTTGCGCTCCGCGCCGCCTTCATAAACGGACTGTCGTTAGTCCTGAAGGAGCATCTGGTAGCTAAGGAGGAACCGCGGGATTTAGATGGGCTTACCGATCTCGTTATATGGTTAGACAATCGGTTGGAGGAACGCTGTCGGGAGCGAGACGAAGGACGTGGCCGGATACACGCCGTCCCTCTCCCTTCCGGTTTCGAAAAGGGGCCGCCCTCCCCACGCTCCACAGCCGCAGCGCTCTGTGGGGCAACAGCTCCCCCTGCTGACGTTGTTAGGGAAATGCACAGGGCCAAAATGAGGAGGCTGATCCGCGGGGAGTGTTTTCTCTGCAGCTCAAAAGAGCACACACAGAAAAACTGCCCCAAACGGCCACAACAACAACCGCCCTCAGAGGCTGGGCTAAGTGGGGGTCAAAACATTCACGTGAGACACACACAGATTGCCACATGACTCGCAGTTACAATCCTGGATTTAACCCTTCAAGCCCCAGCACTGGTGGACACGGGGTCAGAAGGGAATTTGCTAGACAGCAGATGGGCAAGGGAGGTAGGGCTCCCTCTGGTGGCGCTTCCTTCGCCATTGCAGGTGCGGGCACTAGATGGCACCCTCCTCCCTTTAATCACACACAAGACACAACCAGTAACTCTGGTGGTGTCTGGAAACCATCGGGAGGAGATTGAGTTTTTTGTAACTCCTTCTACCTCCCGCGTGATTTTGGGCTTCCCATGGATGTTGAAGCACAATCCCCGGATTGATTGGCCGTCTGGGGTGGTGGTTCAGTGGAGCGAAACCTGCCATCGGGTGTGTTTAGGATCCTCGGTTCCTCCCGGTTTACAGGCTAAGGAGGAGGTCAAAGTCCCTCCCAATCTGACGGCAGTGCCGGTTGAGTACCACGATCTTGCTGATGTCTTCAGCAAGGATCTGGCACTCACCCTTCCCCCGCACCGTCCGTACGATTGTGCCACTGATTTGGTTCCAGGCGCTGAGTTCCCGTCCAGCAGGCTGTACAACCTCTCACGACCTGAGCGTGAATCAATGGAGACCTACATCCGGGACTCATTAGCTGCCGGGCTGATCCGGAACTCCACCTCCCCGATGGGGGCAGGTTTCTTTTTTGTGGGCAAGAAAGATGGCGTACTCCGTCCATGCATTGATTACAGGGGGCTGAATGAGATTACGGTTCGCAATCGATACCCGTTGCCATTGTTGGATTCCATGTTCACTCCCCTGCATGGAGCCAAAATCTTTACTAAGCTGGATCTTAGAAATGCGTATCACCTGGTTCGGACCCGGAAGGGAGACGAATGGAAGACGGCATTTAACACCCCGTTAGGTCACTTTGAGTACCTGGTCATGCCGTTCGGCCTCACCAACGCCCCCGCGACGTTCCAAGCCTTGGTTAACGACGTCTTGCGGGACTTCCTGCACCGATTCGTCTTCGTATATCTGGACGATATTCTCATCTTTTCTCCGGATCCTGAGACCCATGTCCAGCATGTACATCAGGTCCTGCAGCGGTTATTAGAGAACCGACTGTTTGTGAAGGGCGAGAAGTGCGAGTTTCACCGCACGTCTTTGTCCTTCCTGGGGTTTATCATCTCCTCTAACTCCGTCGCCCCTGATCCGGCCAAGGTTGCGGCGGTGAGAGATTGGCCCCAACCAACAAGCCGTAGGAAGCTGCAACAGTTCCTCGGCTTCGCTAATTTCTATAGGAGGTTCATTAAGGGCTACAGTCAGGTAGTTAGCCCCCTGACAGCCCTGACCTCTCCAAAAGTCCCCTTCACCTGGTCGGATCGGTGCGAAGCCACGTTCAAGGAGTTGAAACGACGGTTCTCTACTGCGCCAGTTTTGGTGCAGCCCGACCCTAGCCGCCAGTTCGTGGTTGAAGTGGACACCTCTGACTCAGGGATAGGAGCCGTGCTATCCCAGAGTGGAGAGACCGATAAGGTTCTTCACCGTGTGCCTACTTTTCAAGCAGGTTGACCCCGGCTGAACGGAACTATGACGTCGAGAACTCCTTGCGGTGAAAGAGGCTCTTGAGGAGTGGAGACACCTGTTGGAGGGAGCGTCTGTGCCGTTCACGGTTTTCACTGACCATCGGAACCTGGAGTATATCAGGACCGCCAAGCGGCTGAACCCCAGGCAAGCCCGCTGGTCACTGTTCTTCGGGCGTTTTGACTTCCGGATCACCTATCGCCCCGGGACCAAGAACCAGAGGTCGGATGCCTTGTCCCGGGTACACGAAGAGGAGGTCAAGACTGCACTGTCGGATCCACCGGAGCCCATCCTGCCTGAGTCCACTATCGTGGCCACCCTCACCTGGGACGTGGAGAAGATCGTCCGGGAGGCCCTGGCACGGAGCCCAGACCCAGGAACAGGTCCGAAGAACCGGTTGTACGTCCCACCAGAGGCCAGAGCTGCAGTCTTGGACTTCTGTCACAGTTCCAAGCTCTCCTGTCATCCAGGGGTGCGAAGGACCATGGCAGTTGTCCGGCAGCGCTTCTGGTGAGCGTCTATGGAGGCCGACGTCCGGGAGTACATCCAGGCCTGCACCACCTGTGCCAGGGGCAAGGCAGACCACAAGAGGTCCCAAGGGCTTCTCCAGCCACTTCCTGTGCCTCATCGCCCCTGGTTCCATATCGGCCTGGATTTCGTCACGGGCCTCCCGCCGTCCCAGGGCAACACCACCATCTTCACGATACTGGACCGATTCTCCAAGGCGGCCCACTTTGTGGCCCTCCCGAAGCTCCCAACAGCCCAGGAGACAGCAGACCTCCTGGTCCACCACGTCGTCCGTCTGCATGGGATACCCACCAACATCGTCTCTGATCGTGGTCCCCAGTTCTCCTCACACGTCTGGAGGAGCTTCTGCCGGGAACTGGGGGCCACTGTGAGCCTCTCGTCCGGGTATCACCTGCAGACCAATGGACAGGCAGAACGGGCCAATCAGGAATTGGAGCAAGCCCTGCGCTGCGTAACATCCGCACACCCGATGGCCTGGAGTGAACATCTGGCCTGGATCGAGTATGCACATAACAGCCAGGTGTCCTCTGCCACCGGCCTCTCCCCATTTGAGGTGTGTTAGGGGTATCAGCCCCCATTGTTTCCCGTGGTGGAGGGAGAGGTTGGTGTGCCCTCGGTCCAGGCCCACCTGCGGAAGTGCCGTCGGGTGTGGCGCTCCACCCGTTCTGCCTTGTTGAAGGCCCGGACGAGGGCGAAGACCCATGCGGACCGCCGGCGATCCCCGGCCCCTGCTTACCAGCCCGGGCAGGAGGTGTGGCTGTCCACGAAGGACATCCCCCTCCAAGTGGACTCCCCCAAGTTGAAGGACCGTTACATTGGACCTTTCAAGATCCTCAAAATCCTCAGTCCTGCCGCAGTGAAGCTCCGACTCCCAGCTTCACTAAGGATCCACCCGGTTTTTCATGTGTCCAGAATCAAGCCTCACCACACCTCACCCCTCTGTGCTCCCGGTCCGGTGCCGCCTCCTTCCCGGATCATTGACGGGGAGCCGGCTTGGACAGTGTGCCGGCTCCTGGACGTCCGTCGAATGGGCCGGGGGTTCCAGTATTTGCTGGACTGGGAGGGGTATGGACCCGAAGAACGCTCCTGGGTGAAGAGGAGCTTCATCCTGGATCCGGCCCTCCTGGCCGATTTCTACCGTCGACACCCGGACAAGCCTGGTCGGGCGCCAGGAGGCGCCCGTTGAGGGGGGGGTCCTGTTGTGTGGGCCGCCAGAAGAGGAGGTACTGCTGGCCCACCACCAAAGGGCGCCCTGCCTGAAGTGCGGGCTTCAGGCACGAGAGGGCGCTGCCGCCACGGACACAGCCGGGAGTGACAGCTGTCACTCATTAATTCCTGACAGCTGTCACTCATTCTTCATCATTGCACTCCATAAAACCCAGACGTCATCTCCACCGCATCGCGGAGATATCATACTTCTTTGGAGGTAATATCCTCAGCCATTTGTTTTACAATATATCTGTATATTGTGAGTGTTTGCAGGAGTACTGGTCCTTCTTTCTGTGGAAGCTGAGAGAGTGCTGGACGGCACTCTTTTTCCCTGAGGAATCACTGCGGTACTCTGCTACATATTGAGTGAGAGGTGGAGGTGGCATTCCCACCGTTGTTGTTACTGGGTGTGCACACACCTACACTTGACTGTCTTTGTTCTCGCCAGCAGTACCAGATCCGACAGTCGGCGACGGTGATCACCTGGGATTTCGGGACTTGGCAGCTCCAGTATTCACCAGGTTCAGTGGCGGCGGAAATCGTGTGGTTCCGGCTCTTCTCAGGACAGACGTCTTCTATCCTCGAGCCTGCCCACACGTCACCTTTGTGATTTGACTGTAATTATATTCTGAGATTGTCTGTATTTCGTTGTGCACATTTCACAACATTAAATTGTTACTTTTTGGCTCATCTATTGACCATTTATTTGCGCCCCCTGTTGTGGGTCCGTGTCACTACACTTTCACAACAGAGAAACACCACTCAAAGCCTCTACCAACTCTATGAACCTCACCCCGAAATGCCTTAGGAACAAAACATGGCTGAAGGCATGATAACAGTGCTGATCAATCACAATAACAATCTGATGCAATGCAACGGAAAAAATAATCATATTTTTACTGTACCTTTGTCTTGGTGCCATGTTTCCTCCTCTTCTTTTCTTTTTTTTCTTCTCCTGGGCACCAGACAGTTTGTGCTGTTTTGACGTTATGCCACAATGATGTAATGACCCAGAAGGGCTCATCAGATGTTTTTTTTTTTTTTTTTTGGGGGGGGGGGGGGGGGGGGGGATGAGGAAACTATTATCACCATTATTATTTCATAGGCTTTGCTATGCAGTTAAATCAATATGGGATTATATTATTTTATATTAAAAGATAAATAGTATTGACTAGTTTGAGAATAAGAATAGTGAAAGTTGACTATTTTTTTTCCTCATTTGTGGCGCCCCCTGGATCAACGGTGCCCATAGCAATTGCCTATAGGCTGGTCCGGCCCTGTAGCCATGACTGTTGTGTATGTGAGGTTCTGTGTGTGCGTTTGGGGGCAGGGGAGGGGGGGGGGGTACTGTTGTGTTCTCAAGCTTTGTGCCGCTGCCGTTTTGCCATCTTTGAGAAACGTGTCCAGCTCTTCAACCTACCTTGGAGAATCTGATATTTAGGAGCAGAGGAGATGAGAATAAATTGATGAATGCCAGAGGGCCCCATGAATTTATAGCAGACAAAATTCATTTATATTGTACATGCAGGATCAATATGTAATAGAAACACTGGGAGCAGAATGTGAGGAGAGAAGATGAAATGAACGGTAGTGAGGAGAAATGGAATTATAGGAAAAAGAAGAACAGGAAAGTAAGGAGAGGAGGAGGAAGAAGAGATGAGCCAGCAGAATAACAACACTACAGGAATAATTTGTACATTGTATTTTTAGGATGTGCTCAAGAAGAACAAGGATATTTCTTGCATGTGATAAATGATAGTTATTAGTTGTATAATTTGGAGGTAATAAACCAGTTTTGTTCGTTAAATCCGTTTCAATTGCACACCTGTTTTCCTTTACAATCAGGGGAACCCATCATTAATTGAGCCTATGTTGCCATTTCATAATATATTCAGTGTTTTATGGAGCAGTTGGCCTCTCCTCAATTTTAGTTAAGATCCTAAGCAGGGTTTTAATACATCTTTATTGACTCCTTTTGGTTTGGGTGGAAGACGCTCAGAGAGCGCGTGTCACATGTTCCCATCAACCTCATCTCACAGCAAGTTCATGATGACACCACGAAAAGTAATTTAATCTATTAGTTGATGATACCATCATGAAATACAGCAGATTTTCGTGATGGTATCATGATAAAATTTAGTGATGGTATCATGAAATTTGGAGTGACATGGGGGACCTTTTGGTGTTGGGGGCGAGGGTTAAAATGAATCAGTGACAGGTGACAGTGTCACGAAAATGTAATAGAGTTCCTGACATGTCATGAGAAAAAAAGCTGTGATACTGGGCTGTACCATCAACATCATTTCATAACTTTTTGAGCCCAATCTTGCAGTATTGCTGACATTGACTAAAAATTTACATAAATTATTTCCTAGGGCATATTCATCTGTTCACAATCTATCCACTCCCAAACTGGCAGGGAGCGGAGATATTAGCGCGCACCTGACGTATCGGGAATGCGTGAAGTGCGGGCTGACCTCTCCACTCCCTGCCCGTTTGGGAGTGGATTGATCAGCCCACACCTCACGGGTCTCAGGCGGGAATACCGCGTGAGGTGCAGGCTGATCTCTGCACTCCCAAACGGGCTACAGGTGCGTTTCCTCGCTATCTGAACCCTGCGGGTGATGACAATTGCAAAGTTTCCCATTTTCAAATGAAAGATAACGCAGCTAAGTCCAGAACAAACTTGGAGGTGAGCTAAACGCTGCATGTCTGTCTCGTGCAGCTGCAGTTTTGACAGGGCTGTTAGTAAGAGGGGTCTAACTAGGCATTTGCTGAGAGCCCTCAGTTAGAAGGGGGCCCCACCAAATGTTTTGTTTTCCCTTAAAAAATGCTCTAAAAGCACAAATGGCATATTTTTTGATGTCAACAAAAGTACGAGATAAAAATATGAGTATTCTTTAATACATAACAATATAAAAAATTACTTTGTTTAGTAACTATTTATTTTTACAATGTTGTAACTGAATTACTAACTCAGTTACTTTTTAGCAGAAGTAATTTATAACTGTAACTAATTACTTTTTTAAAGTAAGATGCCCAACACTGTTCATATTAATAATAATTAATATTATTAATTCATAAAAATACCATTTATCTCAGTTTAACATTTCTCCCTTTCTTTTTTGTGTTTTCTCTCTCAGACCTTACTTTGTGTATTTTGAAACCAGTTTTATTTGTTATTGTCTATCGTCCACCTGGTCGTTACTGTGAGTTTCTCTGTGAATTTTCAGACCTTTTGTCTGACTTAGTGCTTAGCTCAGATAAGATAATTATAGTGCGCAATTTTAACATCCACACAGATACTGAGAATGACAGCCTCAACACTGCATTTAATCTATTATTAGACTCTATTGGCTTTGCTCAAAAAGTAAATGAGTCCACCCACCACTTTAATCATATCTTAGATCTTGTTCTGACTTATGGTATGGAAATAGAAGACTTAACAGTATTCCCTGAAAACTCCCTTCTGTCTGATCATTTCTTAATAACATTTACATTTACTCTGATGGACTACCCAGCAGTGGGGAATAAGTTTCATTACACTAGAAGTCTTTCAGAAAGCGCTGTAACTAGGTTTAAGGATATGATTCCTTCTTTATGTTCTCTAATGCCATATACCAACACAGTGCAGAGTAGCTACCTAAACTCTGTAAGTGAGATAGAGTATCTCATCAATAGTTTTACATCCTCATTGAAGACAACTTTGGATGCTGTAGCTCCTCTGAAAAAGAGAGCTTTAAATCAGAAGTGCCTGACTCCGTGGTATAACTCACAAACTCGTAGCTTAAAGCAGATAACCCGTAAGTTGGAGAGGAAATGGCGTCTCACTAATTTAGAAGATCTTCACTTAGCCTGGAAAAAGAGTCTGTTGCTCTATAAAAAAAGCCCTCCGTAAAGCTAGGACATCTTTCTACTCATCACTAATTGAAGAAAATAAGAACAACCCCAGGTTTCTTTTCAGCACTGTAGCCAGGCTGACAAAGAGTCAGAGCTCTATTGAGCTGAGTATTCCATTAACTTTAACTAGTAATGATTTCATGACTTTCTTTGCTAATAAAATTTTAACTATTAGAGAAAAAATTACTCATAACCATCCCAAAGACGTATCGTTATCTTTGGCTGCTTTCAGTGATGCCGGTATTTGGTTAGACTCTTTCTCTCCGATTGTTCTGTCTGAGTTATTTTCATTAGTTACTTCATCCAAACCATCAACATGTTTATTAGACCCCATTCCTACCAGGCTGCTCAAGGAAGCCCTACCATTATTTAATGCTTCGATCTTAAATATGATCAATCTATCTTTGTTAGTTGGCTATGTACCACAGGCTTTTAAGGTGGCAGTAATTAAACCATTACTTAAAAAGCCATCACTTGACCCAGCTATCTTAGCTAATTATAGGCCAATCTCCAACCTTCCTTTTCTCTCAAAAATTCTTGAAAGGGTAGTTGTAAAACACCTAACTGATCAACTGTAGAGGAATGGTCTATTTGAAGAGTTTCAGTCAGGTTTTAGAATTCATCATAGTACAGAAACAGCATTAGTGAAGGTTACAAATGATCTTCTTATGGCCTCGGACAGTGGACTCATCTCTGTGCTTGTTCTGTTAGACCTCAGTGCTGCTTTTGATACTGTTGACCATAAAATTTTATTACAGAGATTAGAGCATGCCATAGGTATTAAAGGCACTGTGCTGCGGTGGTTTGAATCATATTTGTCTAATAGATTACAATTTGTTCATGTAAATGGGGAATCTTCTTCACAGACTAAAGTTAATTATGGAGTTCCACAAGGTTCTGTGCTAGGACCAATTTTATTCACTTTATACATGCTTCCCTTAGGCAGTATTATTAGACGGTATTGCTTAAATTTTCATTGTTACGCAGATGATACCCAGCTGTATCTATCCATGAAGCCAGAGGACACACACCAATTAGCTAAACTGCAGGATTGTCTTACAGACATAAAGACATGGATGACCTCTAATTTCCTGCTTTTAAACTCAGATAAAACTGAAGTTATTGTACTTGGCCCCACAAATCTTAGAAACATGGTGTCTAACCAGATCCTTACTCTGGATGGCATTACCCTGACCTCTAGTAATACTGTGAGAAAGAGTCATTTTTGATCAGGATATGTCATTCAAAGTGCATATTAAACAAATATGTAGGACTGCTTTTTTGCATTTACGCAATATCTCTAAAATCAGAAAGGTCTTGTCTCAGAGTGATGCTGAAAAACTAATTCATGCATTTATTTCCTCTAGGCTGGACTATTGTAATTCATTATTATCAGGTTGTCCTAAAAGTTCCCTGAAAAGCCTTCAGTTAATTCAAAATGCTGCAGCTAGAGTACTGACGGGGACTAGAAGGAGAGAGCATATCTCACCCATATTGGCCTCTCTTCATTGGCTTCCTGTTAATTCTAGAATAGAATTTAAAATTCTTCTTCTTACTTATAACGTTTTGAATAATCAGGTCCCATCTTATCTTAGGGACCTCGTAGTACCATATCACCCCAATAGAGCGCTTCGCTCTCAGACTGCAGGCTTACTTGTAGTTCCTAGGGTTTGTAAGAGTAGAATGGGAGGCAGAGCCTTCAGCTTTCAGGCTCCTCTCCTGTGGAACCAGCTCCCAATTCAGATCAGGGAGACAGACACCCTCTCTACTTTTAAGATTAGGCTTAAAACTTTCCTTTTTGCTAATGCTTATAGTTAGGGCTGGATCAGGTGACCCTGAACCATCCCTTAGTTATGCTGCTATAGACGTAGACTGCTGGGGGGTTCCCATGATGCACTGTTTCTTTCTCTTTTTGCTCTGTATGCACCACTCTGCATTTAATCGTTAGTGATCGATCTCTGCTCCCCTCCACAGCATGTCTTTTTCCTGGTTCTCTCCCTCAGCCCCAACCAGTCCCAGCAGAAGACTGCCCCTCCCTGAGCCTGGTTCTGCTGGAGGTTTCTTCCTGTTAAAAGGGAGTTTTTCCTTCCCACTGTAGCCAAGTGCTTGCTCACAGGGGGTCGTTTTGACCGTTGGGGTTTTACATAATTATTGTATGGCCTTGCCTTACAACATAAAGCGCCTTGGGGCAACTGTTTGTTGTGATTTGGCGCTATATAAAAAATTGATTGATTGACTGATTGATTGATTGATGTCAGCACAGTTTTCTTAATAGTCTTAAATCAAGTTTGATGTCTGTTATATATATATATATATATATATATATATATATATATATATATATATATATAAAATCCCTGCTTACATTCTCTCTCCCCTGCTGTGGGAACCGGATCAATCAGATGCGACTGCCTGTTTTCCGTCACTGATCTCTGAGGCAAATGCAAAGCTGAAATCAGTGGAAATGGATCACTGCACACTTCCGCATAAACACAAACGCACGTCTCCTAAAGGACAACTGTAGGTTGTCTCTAAAGACCATTAAATCGGAGGCATTGTTTTTGGAGGTTTTGGCTTTCCACATTGTGGCATCACTGGTCCCTTAAAGCCAAACACTCTTATTTATTGGCTAAACCTCAAACTAACAGACATAACAAATTAACAGACATAACAAACTAACAGACATAACAGGCGATGTCACCTGTTATGTTTTAAACCTGGTGACCGTGCGAGCGAGCCTCAATGTAAATTTGACTTATTTTGGCTACTGATAGCCACCATACGCAACATGATAATGTTACACCTTCAACATGATCAGCTTTATTCAGTGCAGAGCAAAAGGAGAGCAAATTCAAAATACACTCTCCACGGAGCTCGAATCCAGAAGAGAACGGCTCATTGATGAGACGTTATCCTGCATTTGGGAAAGAAAGAAACATTGTTATTTTGCAACAAAAGGAAACTGAAGCAGCTTTCACAGCTCAGCAATGAATGCAGAGGTTATGAAACTGAATATAAATCATCTGTTAAATATCTGGATATTGATCTGGGTCAGTTGCTGCCTGAGGAACATATTGTTAGGGCTGCTGTGTATAAAATAAAATGGCAATTAAAATATCTTTTCTGAAATACAAACTCTTTTAGCCTTTAAACCAAGAAAGCTCAAATATTTGCCTTGATACAATCATAGTAAAAAAATAGTCGGTCTCTTTTTTTTTTAAATGTTCGTGTTCCTTTTATAGCTCATGGTTATAGTTTTATCTTTTATTCTCTGAACTGTTTTTTTAACATGTTCATGTTTATTTTATAATTTTTTTGTGTGTGTGCTATCCTCTGTGATATTTACATGTGGAATTTGTATTGCATGTGCACTTAACACGTATAAATGTTACTAAATAAAGCAAATCCATAAAAAAAAATCATTGTGGGTGTAAAGAATTCGTGGACAAAACCTGAATAAAATGCATCTTTTCATTTGTAGATGAGATAACAAATCTGTCACAAGCTTTTAATGTAAACATTAATGTTGGTTGAGGTTTAATGCAACACTGCCTGTTGAGCTCAGTAAACTAGTTTGCTGATCTTGGATTGTACAGTAACACGTTTCCATGTCACTATTGGAAAATCTGCTACTAACCTACTAACTAGCAAAAACGAGAAGAAGACCATTAAATTTTTGAATACAGTTTGCATTGTAGGAGAGTCATAAATGTATGAGCTGAGGCCATGGTTGTCATTCTACAATAGGAGCAGGCCCCTTCATGAAGATACAGTAGCCTGCACCGCTGGACTTATAGTATTGCACACCGGCATTTGCCCGCTGGCCTGATGGCCTACTGGCCTGCAGATTTTTTTTTTTTTTTTTTTACGAAGTAAAGCGAGCTGTGAGCTTTTCATCCGTGTTTTTTTTTGTTTTTTTTTGTAGCAGCTACGACTCGTCACCTCTTAAAGCGCGGTGATAACGGCACACCTGCACTGAGCTTTACAAAGACATTTTTATGCTTTTTTTCCTCCTTTATTTAGAGCCTAGCTGAGCCGCTCTGTATCTGCACGTTAAAACAGCTGATCCTCTGCGACACGTCAACAACTAACACTATTTTTCACTCAAATGCACCTAAACTCTTTCTGGGGAGCGCATGATATGAAAACACAATAAAACTTTCTGACCTGTAAATCTGGTCATGTTTTCTGCATAAATAAATGTTATCCATTCTTTGTGCTCAAACGCCAAAGCAGAGGCGAATTCAGATGGAACGGGGGCGTGGGGCAAGGATGTCCCCCCCCTCACAACACCCCTAGATTAAAGGTCCAGTTTTGAAGCCATTTTTTACTACAACTACTAATACTACTTAAAAAATGTGTCTTAAAAATGGAAAACAAAAATGAGAAAGTGAACATAAATGTGTGAAAGCTAATGAATCATTTCATGCATTTTTTCAGTCTGGATCTACATCCAGCTGAACCTGGAAGCCACAGTGACGTCATTTGAAGTCGGTCACAGCGATGCTTTTCACTTTACTCTGTGCGTGCAAACACAAATGTGTTTTGCCCAACACAGAGTGGGTTTTTGTGACCCGCTAAACTGATTGGGAACCGTTCTGAGCTTAAAACCTAAAAACGCTGCTTGCTGTTTATTTATGTTTTCTGTCCATAATTGTTTTGGATCATTGAGGTTGACACTGTTATATAACCATCTTTTTTTTTTTCTTCCCCAGAGCCTGAAACGGCAACAGAAAGGTAACAAAGATGAGAATGTTTTTTTTTTTATGTGAGGTTCCGCTAGATCAGTTTACTGCTTTCGTATGAAAATGACAAGAAAATGTCATCACATTTACTTATAACCAAAGACTGCTGGAAATAACTTCTTTTTTCCCTCTATACCACAAACCAAATGGCCACAACGCCACATTTAGCTTTTTCTATTGTTTTGTTTTTGTAACCAACGCCATTTCTCAAATAATCTACTTGAAATGTAAAAGCCAAACCGCAATAAAAACCTCAGACAACTGAAAGTAATCCATAGCAATATCAACATCAACAGTTCTCTCATCAGCACAATAGATGAACTAGGAACGCGGGTATCTGACAGCAAGCCCAACATCATCTCTTTAACACAGTCTTAAGGTCGAACTCCAAGACTGGCCGTGTTTCATTGATCTGTACCTCTCTCTGCACCTGTTAAGCATAACTCCAGACACAAAATTCAAGACCAATAATATCTGTCGGTCTCTTATTACCTTCCAAGGTAACGACTGGCCGTGCAAGAGGTGAGTTCAAGAGGTGAGGCAGTTCATCAAGCTTAGACTCCTTAAAAATCAAGTCAGAATATTTGAATACCTGGTGTCAACCCTTTGAAAACATGCTTTAATGAATTTATGGACATTTAAAAATGTTTAAGCCAGTCTGTTTTTGGATCCTTTAACACCACTCATGCAGTGTGTGTTTTTAAGATGTCTATTTCCTAAACAAAAAAGTGATACAATGTAAAAACAGGTTAAAAACTTTACAACAAAGATTCTAAAATGAGTCAACTTGCCCCTCACATCTAAGTTGTATTTTCTGCCATCGCTTGTTGTATGAAATGGTTATATGGTTATAAGCCCCAGTCACACAGCACGAACAAAAGACACCAAAGCCAAAGCAAAACAAGAAATCTGGACTTACGTTGACATCATTTAACCGTCATCCAGCTTCATTCCTGGAGCTGGCACTTCGTCAGAATATTTAAACTGTTAAAAAAAATGTGAAAGAATTCCAACAATAACCTCAATTCGTCCTCAGTTTCTGTCTTTATGGTTCCTCATCGTTTTCATAATTCCCGTAACGTCAGCGTTCCGTCTGAGTGTCATCCATCTTTGTCCAACGTCCAAAGTACGATGTTTTGCACGAACGCTGACGATATCTGAACGGATCAATAACTAAAGCTCCGACGAGCTACATGTAACATCCTCGTATCGTTGATGACTCGTCCATGTGTGAGACAAAAAGCAACGTTGTCATACAGAAACAACAGCAGCAATAACGTTTTATCAACTACTGTAACTATTTATCCAGCGTTTTTTGGCTAGTCTGTGTGTGTACACGCATTGTTGTTGCTGTCAAGACAACCAGATCCTGCACCTGCCAGTGCCGCAGACATGAGCACAGGATGGCTGCACTTGGTCTCCGACCCGCTGACACTCACATCACTATAAATATTTCATTTTGATTTAATTTAAAGCACCGAGTTTTGATGTTTGCTTCGTTTTTCGTTTGTTAGTTTCGGTTTTGTTTCGTTCATTTTGGTACTCTTGATTCTCAGGCTTTTCCGTGATGGGAAAAGTGCAGGATTATTTGTCCACCTTTTTGTGATGATTTGTGACTTTTTTTTCCCTTCATTCAGCTATTATCGTGTGCCATGTGACTTGGGCTTTAGCTGTAACATTTCTCTCACTACTTATTTATTTTCTGTGCTTTTATTTTATTTCAGTGTTTTGTTATCCATAATTTGTCCAAAGCAGATGATCCCCCCCACTGAGCTTGGTCTGCTTGAGGTTTCTTCCTATAATCAAAAACCAAACAATTAAACAAACAAAAACACCTGATGTAGTTTTATTCCTCATCACTGTTGCCATGGTGCTTGCTGGTGGGGTGGGTGTAAGGTTTAATCCTCGCTCATGTGTTGCACCTTGGAATGACTTATAATGTAGAGTTGTATAAATACATTTGTTTGAAAGTTGGAGGCGTTTTTGCAATAAATGACACGCAATAATAATCTTATATAAACTCATATCGTGTGTGTGTGTGTGTGTGTGTGTGTATTGATACAGTGCATCCGGTTGTTTTGACGTGTACTGGATGATTTGAAATGATTCAGGAAGCTGTGAAAGATGAGCCATATTTCCGTGCACACTCGTGTGTGATGTTAAATTTGAGAGAACAATATGGTCACCGTTTACGCAAATACCCCACAGTAATTGGGTTATGCGGATTATCGACTTAGAGGTATACAGCAAAGAGGCCCCGTAATATACTATATTTACAGTCATCCTCATCCATAACACAAAGTACCACAGTCACTGCAGATTTGGTCATAGGTAAAGTCAGACTGTACTTAACCTGCTTCAACTTTGTTATTAAACTTTAATTCTGTGCAGCATTTGTTGCTGACTTTCTCTATGAAGAACAGACAAAATCATTAATTCATCGATAAGCTGATTCACAAGAAAATAATTATTGGATTAATTGCCTACATTGTTAACCAAGAAAAAAGTCCCTATATTGTTAGTGTCTGTATTTAAGTGTCTTAAATGCAAAGATTTTTTAACTATTTTTTTCTTCACTTGTTTATTTATTTACTGATGAAGTAGTTTAACTGATTGTAATAAACTGTTTCAGGCTTTAGAACTGCTGATCAAAACAAACTTAAACATGAAAATAGGTGTTTGTGTGTGTGTGTGTGTGTTAATTATTCTGCTTCTGATAATCAGTCATTGATTAATCCATTATTGATTAATATCCCGATCCATACACAGTGATCAGTACTAGGCCGGATCGAGTCACACATTCAATATCACCTCCGCTTCATAAGCGCGGTACCTACTGACCTACCTGCCATTATAATGCTGCACTGACTGCAACTGAGAGCCGTATGAAAAATTCTGTTTATTTTGTATTAATAAAAAATAAAAACATTAAGAAGCAGCTTAGATTGAAGGTATTTTATTTATTTATTTTTGTCTTAATGCAGTGCAGAGCTGTTGTCAAGCACATTTATTGACTTTAAAGTACCTCCAGTGTGCTCCGTGCAAGTGTAACATCCCAGAAAATACATGTATCAGATCAGGACTCTGGTATCAGTAGATAGTCAGTATTATGTGACTCTGATCGGGACCAGAAAAAAAATCCTATTAGAGTCCTGCTTATGTCAAACACTGTCTGTCATCTTTGTTCCAGAGTAATATATATAAGATGTCTGAAATTCAGTTTGTATTTATTAAATTCCATGCATCTTAAACGTAGCAGACACAGATTATCTGGAATTTTGTTTTGGCAAGTTTTCATGGTCTCTACTGCCATCTACTGGCCAATAGTGTTCAGGGCAGTATGAGCATCTGGACGCCAGTAGATGGCAGTATTCTATTTATTTTGACCTCGGTTATATCAGACTGTTGTCAAATCACAAATTGAACTTTTGGCTTTTTGCAAATGGCTTTCTTTTTTACAAATAAAAAAGGCATATTTTATAAAAGCATATTTATATGTAAACAACAACACACACGCCTCTCACATTAATGTGTTGGTTTTTGCATAGAATGAATAAGTCAACCAATCAGTGTTAGCGGACGCTCATTTACCCATAATTCCTTTGGCATCTGTCTGTGTTTGTTACAAAACTTCAGAATTAGTGCATTATTTAAAATTTTAAAAATGTTATATTTTAACTTTGTACAAATGACAGAATTGACATTAATGTAGTTATTCTATCAGTATTAATTTTATTTATAAATCAAAACCATAAGACAGCACTGCTTTATTTTCCAAGACCTCCGCCTGACAGCAACACTGCTATTGAAGAGAGAATTGAGCTTCACTGCTGCAAGCTATGTAGTAAACAGGAGCATCCAGCAGTGGGCAGGGCACTCAAAGACGTAATTGCTGACTCACTGTTTGGGTCTGTGGTCGCCTTTGATGCTCCCAGAAGCGATTGTGGTGTTAAAACTCAAAATCAGCTTGTTAGTAGTTGTGTACCGGAGACAATACTGAAAGTTATAGGTTAGCTGTAGCTTCCGATAAATTTTTGGGTGGTTTATTGGTTTAGCTTTATAAAAGATAACTTTTCAGTTATCTGATTATCTGTTATCAAAGCTAACTTTTGTGTGCCCACCACTGGTTAAAACGTAAATATTGTTTTAGATTGACTGATTAATAGAGGGGCTTCATTGAATATCTACAAATTGTATGTAAGACAACAGGATCTTAATAATTAATTAAACAACTGTAAATTATAAAGAACACGTGGCTCATACAGCCATGGGTATTTTAGCATTGAGTTTTTTTTGTTTTGTTTTTTAACCACAGGATGATCAAATCAATACTTCTTTTGATGCATTTCTGCTATAGTTGCAGTCTGCAGCAAATCTGTTTATCATTCTCTTCCATTCTTTTCTCTTTTGGAAAAGCTATTCAGTGGCTGTCACATTCAGCAGAAGCTCATGATTTGGAACACTGTCTATATCTTGGAAAAACTTAGCACACTCATTCCCTTCATCAACATGCCCACTGAATTCCGCTGCAGTCACCACGCTTCCATGCTTGGATACACTCTCCAGCAATTCATCTTCTTTCTCCCTCTCTGTCAGCTGCTGGGACATATGTACTGATGACATTCATCACCCCTTCAATTTCCAACTTCTCACTCATAACATTTATCCTCCAACACTCTCAATATACTCTTCCTTTATTTTGAGCCAACAACATTTCTCCACCCTTTCACACCATGGTACAACAAGTTGAACCCACCTCCAGTGCTCCTGACCTTACTTCCATTCCACTTGGTCTCTTGTACACACAGTATATCTATGTCCCAAATCTCACTTCCATATTTCTACTCTTCAGCCTCTGGACACATTGTCACTACTTGTCTTCTACTTTTCCCAACAGTGGCCCAATTTCTGCCACCACCCTGGGCCTTGTCTGATCTGTTTTGGAATTTGGAAATTATTTGTGATCTACAAGTTTGGTTTCATAAAATTTACATCAAATGCGTTTACTGATATAGCCCTACTCATTTATCTGTGCTTTGGTCCAGAACTCAGATGGCACGGGTTCTCCACTCCATTTAAATTTGTAAATCTATCTCTTTGAATCTGGAATGCTTTTTCTCTGATTGTAGCTCTGAATTAGTTGGATTATGCATAATCTATGAAAAATGCAATAGTCCTGAGTCTTTCAATTATTTTGGAAATTTCCGACTCGACTCCTTCACCACCACAGTGTGAAGAAACATCTGGATTACTGTTAACAATCCACCGTCATCCAAAAGACAAAGTTGGTCTCAGATTTGAGTAGCTCATTAGAAATAAAGACATTTTCAAAATTAGCACACGAGATAGATAGATAAATACTTTATTAATCCCGAAGGAAATTCTGACAGGAGTGAATCCACAGTGCTACTTCAGCAGTGCAAAGTGACTCGTCAGCCAGTCACCTTGTTATGAGTCACGTGCATATGAACAACTACTCAAGAAAAACCAATGAAAGTCTTATCGAAGAAATCTGCACAATTTTTGTCCTCTTTCATTTCAGCGCTGTTTTATCTGTGGCGGTCAGGCGGCTCATCTGCAAGTTCAGCCTGCGCATTTGCATGTGTGCGTGTGCATGTGTGTGTGCGTGTGTGTGCTTATGTTGAGATTCAATAGCACCGCTATCGCTGATAAGCTCATCATTCAAAGCTATTGCAGGTGATGTTAAACAGATGAGGGGACATGAGGTTGCACACTGTCTATTTTCCATTTCATTCAAGAGGTTATAGAGAGGGATGGGATGAAGCTGAGAGCTTAATAGTGATTACATCAAGCCAATGTGCAGTCAACATTGTCATTGCCACTAAAGGACCAAATCAAGGTCAGTCTCCACCACAGCTAAGCTATTGGTTTCTATTTGAATAGAGTGTCAACATAATTTCCTCTGACAATTTTACTGACATATTATTATCGTCACTGTTGTCACATATTGTCCTTTTCATAGAGCTTTGGCTTAGTTTTACATGTTCCTGTTTCAGTCTCTTATTCAGAGCTTTTTTTTCCTGGTGGTGCATAGTGACTACCTTGTATGGCAGCACCCTCATATTGGGGTGAATGTGAGGCATTATTTGTAAAGTGCTTTGAACGTCTGATGCAAATGGAAAAGCACTATGTAAATAGAGTCCATTTACCATTTAAATCTACTGTGCCAACCATGATGTTAAGGGCCCCATCATACATAGTGCGAATTTGTTTGATTTGCACATAAAGTGTGCATGAAGTAGGAGTCGTGTGCAAAACATTTAAAATCGTAGCTGCCTCATACACCTGTTGCTACAAGTATTTGCGCACACCAGCAGCTGAAAGACAGAGTGTGTGCTATGAGAGCCCATTCGCTCCCTCTCGCAGCAGGTGTCGGCCAAATTCCAGGTGACACACATGAACATCTATCACCACTCACATGGTACATAAAAAAAATGTGTGGCCATTCGCACTATTAACACAACAACAGTCAGCAGACAATCACTGTCGAGCTGGCAGTGAAATTTGTCTCAAGTCCCCCACGACTGAAGTTGCCAAGTGCACATGTGGAGTGCCAGAGTGTCGGCTCCCCCCCACAACACATGATCATCTGATCAGAGTGACGCCTTGGTCTGTGTGTTGACAGGACAGGGGGCGTGGCTGGCTCCGCTCCAGTTTGGGACATCACAGCTGCAGCACATGTCCCGTTTTTGATGGACGCGCGTGTGTGTGCTTGTGTGGAAATACATACATCCATCCATCCATCCATTTTCTTCCACTTTATCCAGAGTCGGGTCACGGGGGCAGCAGCTCAAGCAAAGCCGCCCAGACCTCCCGATCCACACACACCTCCTCCAGCTCCTCCGGGGGAACCCCAAGGCGTTCCCAAGCCAGCCGAGAGATGTAGTCCCTCCAGCGTGTCCTGGGTCTTCCCCGGGGCCTCCTCACAGTGGGACGTGCCCGGAACACCTCTCTAGCGAGGCGTCCAGGGGGCATCCGGAAAAGATGCCCGAGCCACCTCAACTGACTCCTTTCGACGTGGAGGAGCAGCGGCTCGACTCCGAGCTCCTCCCGAGTGACCGAGCTCCTCACCCTATCTCTAAGGGAGCGCCCAGCCACCCTGTGGAGGAAACTCATCTCGGCCGCTTGTACTCGCGATCTCGTTCTTTCGGTCATGAGCCAAATCTCATGACCATAGGTGAGGATCGGAACGTAGATCGATCGGTAAATCGAGAGCTTTGCCCCCCTACTCAGCTCTCTCTTCACCACGACAGTCCAATACAGCGACCGCATCACTGCAGATGCTGCACCGATCCGTCTATCGATCTCACGCTCCATCCGTCCCTCACTCGAGATACTTAAACTCCTCCACTTGAGGCAAGGACACTCCACCGACCTGAAGAGGGCAAAGCACCTTTTTCCGGTCGAGAACCATGGCCTCGGATTTGGAGGTGCTGATCTTCATCCCGGACGCTTCACACTTGGCTGCAAACCACCCCAGTGCACACTGAAGTTCCTGATTTGACGAAGCCAACAGAACCACATCGTCCGCAAACAGCAGAGACGAGATTCTGTGGTTCCCAAACCAGACCCCCTCTACACCCTGGCTGCGCCTAGAAATTCTGTCCATAAAAATAATGAACAGAACCGGTGACAAAGGGCAGCCCTGGCGGAGGCCAACGTGCACTGGAAACAGGTTTGACTTACTACCGGCAATGCGAACCAAGCTCCTGCTGCGGTTGTACAGGGACCGGATAGCCCTTAGCAAAGGACCCCGGACCCCGTACACCCGGAGCACTCCCCACAGGGTGCGCCGAGGGACACAGTCGAATGCCTTCTCCAGATCCACAAAACACATGTGGACTGGTTGGGCAAACTCCCATGAACCCTCGAGCACCCGATGGAGCGTGTAGAGCTGGTCCAGTGTGCCGCGACCAGGACGAAAACCACATTGCTCCTCCTGAATCCAAGGTTCGACCATCGGTCGAATTCTCCTCTCCAGTACTCTGGAATAGACCTTACCGGGGAGGCTGAGGAGTGTGATCCCCCTATAGTTGGAACACACCCTCCAGTCTCCCTTCTTAAACAAAGGGACCACCACCCTGGTCTGCCAATCCAGAGGCACTGTCCCCGATCGCCACGCGATGTTGTAGAGGCATGTCAGCCAAGACAGCCCCACAACATCCAGAGACTTAAGGTACTCAGGATGGATTTCATCCACCCCAGGAGACTTGCCACCGAGGAGCTTTCTAACCACCTCAGTGACTTCGGCCTGGGGAATGGATGAGTCTCTCTCCGAGTCCCCAGTCTCTGCTTCCTCTTTGGAAGATGTGACGATGGGATTGAGGAGATCCTTGAAGTACTCCTTCCACCACCCGACAACATCCCCAGTCAGGGTCAACAGCTCCCCACCCGCACCGTAAACAGTGCTGGTGGAGAGCTGCTTCCGCCTCCTGAGGTGTCGGACGGTTTGCCAGAATCTCTTCGAGGCTGACCGATAGTCCTCCTCCATAGCCTCCCCGAACTCCTCCCAGACCCGAGTTTTTGCCTCTGCGACCGCACGGGCTGCGGCACGCTTGGCCTGCCGGTACCTGTCAGCTGCCTCTGGGGTCCCACCTACCAACAAAGATAAGTAGGACTCCTTCTTCAGCTTGATGGCATCCCTTACTTCCGGTGTCCACCACCGGGTTCGGGGATTGCCGCCGCGACAGGCACCAGAGACCTTGCGACCACAGCTACGAGCAGCCGCATCGACAATGGAGGTGAAGAACATGGTCCACTCGGACTCCATGTCTCCACCCTCCCCCGGGATTTGGGAGAAGCTCTCCCGGAGGTGGGAGTTGAAGACCTCGCTGACAGAGGGTTCCGCCAGTCATTTCCAGCAGACCCTCACGATACATTTGGGCCTGCCAGGTCTTACGGGCTTCCTACCCTCCCAGCGGATCCAACTCACCACCAGGTGGTGATCAGTCGACAGCTCTGCCCCTCTTCACTCGAGTGTCCAAGACACGTGGCTGAAGGTCAGATGATACGACTACAAAGTCAATCATTGACCTCCGGCTCAGGGTGTCCTGGTGCCACGTGCACTTATGGACACCCTTGTGCTTGAACATGGTGTTCGTGATGGACAAACTGTGACTAGCACAGAAGTCCAACAACTGAACACCACTCGGGTTCAGATTGGGGAGGTTGTGCTTCCCGATCACCCCCCTCCAGGTCTCACTGTCGCCGCCCACGTGGGCATTGAAATCCCCCAGGAGAACAATGGAGTCCCCAGTCGGAGCGCTATCTAGTACCCCTTCCAGGGACTCCAGGAAGGTCGGGTACTCTGCACTGCTGCTCGGCCCGTAGACTGAGACAACAGTGAGAGACCTGTCCCCGACCCGAAGGCGTAGGGATGCGACCCTCTCGTTCACCGGAGTGAACTCCAACACTTGGCGACTGAGCTGGGGAGCAATAAGCAATGCGACCCCAGCTCTCCGCCTCTTCCCGTGGGCGACACCAGAAAATGAAGCATCCAGCCCCTCTCCAGGAGTTGGGTACCAGAGCCCAAGCTGTGCGTGGAGGTGAGCCCGACTATCTCTAGTCGGTATCTCTCAACCTCCCGCACAAGCTCAGGCTCCTTCCCCCCTAGCGAGCTGACATTCCACGTCCCAACAGCCAGGGGCTGTGAGCATGGACCGGGCTGCCGGGCCACCCGCCCTCGACCGCCACCCAATCCTCTCTGCACCTGACCCCCATGGCCCCCTCTGCAGGTGGTGAACCCACAGGAGGGCGGGCCCACGTCACTCTTTCGGGCTGAGCCCGGCCGGGCCCCATGGACTAAGGCCCATCCACCAGGCCCTCGCGCGCGAGCCCCAACCCCAGGCCTGGCTCCAGGGTGTGGCCCCGGCTCCGCCATACTGGGCGACGTCATGGTCCTTGATCTTTTACTGGTCATATAAATAAACAGAGTGTGATACTGTTGGACAAAGCTGGCAAAGCCACGAAGACACCTATGGCATCTCAGTTTGGCTTAAATGCGATTGTATAGCAGCTCAGTATAGCATGTGTGTTTTTGTTTTTTTTGTTTTTTTGTATCCTTTTTTGCCGCTCACAATAAATGCTGCTAACACCTTTTAACAGATTTGGGCAAACTAAAACTGTTCCGTTACAAACTTTCCCTTCAAATGGCTCCTGTTTCGGCAGCCACAGGGTGCTATTAAAGCTTCAAGGCATTCTTTATTTTCTGAAAGAAAAAAATAATAATGACCTTAAACGTGTCACGGGTGCGCTTTTTACTCGCACAATGTGAAAACTCCAAAATACCTGCTGCAGACACAGACGCATTTGCTGCACTTTAGGTTCATTTTACTGCCTGATCAAACCTGAGGAGAATTTATGAATAAACACTTAAGGTCACGGCTACTGTGTGTGCACATTGTATGTGTTTGTGATTAACCAGCACGGCCCTGCGGATGGCCATCACCCCCCCCCCCCCCGCAGGAAGCCGTCTTAGCTGATCATTTTTTTGGTCTCACACACACACACAAACACACAGCAGGTCACTGATGGAGATTAATTAGTGCCAACACCCTGCTGATGTGAAAGCTATGAAGAGTTTCTCAAGCGTCTTCCGAAATCATTAAATCAAAATACTGTGACTGTGTCTTGGAGACTCTGAAAACTGACACAAGATCAGAATGGTTCCATTTCTGATTGAGACGCTTCATAAACTGGGTGGAAAGCGGTGCGCTAGGCGCATAGGGAGGAGATATTTTGTATGATGGCGCGAGTGAGCATTTCATAAAATGTTTTTTTTTTTTCCTCCCTCCTCCTGCTCCACCCCGTGGCCATAATATTCCATCAAACTAATACACTGTTGCTGGTAAATGATAACGATATGTGCAAGCAAGCATACCAACCCATACCATACCAGCTTAATTTATAAAGCACCTTAAGACAGCCAGCGCTGACACAAAGTGCTGTACACTAAAAACAAAAAACAAGTTAAAATACAACACAGTGACGATAAGAGCCACTAAAATGCAACTTAAAACATTATCAAACTAAGCCTCATTTGTGTCAAAAGCCAAGGAATAAAGATAAGTTTTTAAACAAACTTTACAAATGGTCAATGAGGGCGCCTCCCTAACACCTAAAGACAAGCTGTTTCACAGTTTGGGAGCAATGACAGAGAAAACCCTGTCCCCTCTGAGCTTTCTCTTAGACCGAGGCACTAGCAGGAACAGCTGGTCCGAGAGACCGACGAGGTGCATAAGGCCGAAGAAGCCCAGAGAGGTATGACAGAGCTAGACCGTGGAGAGACTTAAAAACAAACATAAGAATCTTAAAATGGATGCTAAAAGGGACCCTAAAATGAACCAGCAACCAATGAAGTGCAGCCAGGACAGGGGTCATATGTTGCCTCCTCCACGTCCCTGTCAGAAGCTGCGCCGTAGCATTCTGGACCAACTGTAGACTGGAGAGACGTGCCTGATTTACTCCCACATACAGTGAATTGCAGTAATCCAGATGAGATGATACAAAAGCGTGAATGACCATCTCAAAATGTTGCCTGGAAAGAAAAGGTTTGTGTTGTCAAATGCCACAAGTGATAAAAACCAGATTTCGCCACTGCAACAATTTGACTGTCCAATTTAATATCCATCTTAAAACCAAGATTAAGAATAACTGGTTTAAAATACCGTATTTTCTGCACTATAAGGCGCGGCCTCAATTAGCGGGTACTTAACCCTTACAAAAGGCGCACGCTAAAACATATAATCTACAAAAAAAAAGGTCACAGAAGCAAAACAGTGAGTTTATTTTATCTTTTTAACAACTTTGAACTACCGGTATTTAACAATATGGTACTCACATTGTTTTTTATTATGGTTCTGTCACAAATCCATCGAAGTCCTCATCTTCTGTGTCTGAATTGAACAGCTGGGCAATTTCACCATCAAACACGCCAGGTTCCCGCTAATCATCGCTATCGTTTTTGCCTTCAGCCGAATGGTGACTGTAGAGACGCTTCTCCCGGCTGTTCTTTGTTCAATGACCCATTGCTCGAGTCGGTCGTCTAGCTGTGGCCACCTCGCTTTGTTTCCGCGGAAACTCCGTTTGGTCTTTTTAACTTGGCGCAGTTCATTTTCTTGTTTCCTCTCGCAGCTGCTCTATTCCCATGAACAGCCACGTAACTGATAGCCTGCAGTTTGAATTGTGCCTCGTAAGCATGTCTCTTCGCTGGCGCCATTTTCTGGGGTCCTTAGACAAACAAATGTTGTTTTGCAGGATACCTGTAGTATACGGTAACTACCGGAGGAGTGACGGAGGTAAGTGTACGTACCACGGACTCACGGACTCTTCTCTGATTGGTTTATCGCTGGCAGCGTACATATTCTATGCTACCAGCGTACGTACTTTACGTATTACGTAATGTTCTCCGATTGGTTTATCGCTGCCAGGGTACGTACTCTACACTGCCAGCATACGTACTTTACGTATTACGTCCCTGTGTCAGCAGGAAATGGTCTGATATTCCGACAGTCAAAGACAATGTCGGTCGTTTTTACAGATTTTGGAATTCAGTGCGCACATAAGGCACACCGGATTATAGGGCGCACAGCCGATTTTTGTGAAAATTTAAGGCTTTTAGGTGTGCCTTATGGTGCGGAAAATACGGTATGCCACCAGGGGTCCCAAAACAACAGAGGACAACTCACAAACATGGCAGCCTTATCAGCTAACGAAGGTCAAAATGCCACATTTGTTTTCCTCCAGAAGGATTTCAATGGCCTTGGTGAAGCATCTGGCTCCCTCTTCATTTGCCATCCCCTACAGTCTGCGGTTGACATCAAGACCATTCCAGAGTCTACGCATATGCAGACAGAGACTGATATGAACTCATCTGCACACATGACGCACACTCCCCCATCCCTACACCCCTTGTGTTTCTGTCAACACCCCCCCCACCCCAGCCTCCACTCTGCCACGCCCCCTGAGCTCGGCCGTGTGGTGGAAAAGTTGCTACAGCCCCCACACACTCATTGCCTCAATTCGGTTGATGGACTGTTTCGATGTTTCAGTTTTCAATTTCAATTTATTTTCATTTATATAGCACCAAATCACAACAGAGTTGCCTCAAGGTCTAACCTTACCAACCCCCAGAGCAACAGTGGTAAGGAAAAACTCCCCCTGAGGAAGGAACCTCAACCAGACCAGACTCAAAGGGGTGACCCTCTGCTTGGGCCATGCTACAAACATAAATTACAGAACAATTCATGGACAAATATACAAGAAATGCTATTGGCGCATAGGACAGGAGGATCGCCAACATGAATACAACTCCCATCTCTGAATGGAGCTGCACCTTAAACAGAGAGAAAAAACAGAATCAGGCATCAGAAAGACAAAAAATACTGTATAATTTGCCAGCATTAAACAACAAGAAAAACAGAGAAATACTAAGGTGATCGCCAGCCACTAGCCCTAAACGTCACTAAAAGACCCAGAATTTAGGTAAAGTTGAGGCCGCAGCCTGCTCCAATTACTAATAAATGAATTAAAAGAGTAAAAAGCGTAATACAAAACTTTACCAGTATGCTAGCCATATGAAAGGGAAAATAAGTGCGTCTTAAGTCTGGACTTGAAAATCTCCACAGAATCTGACTGTTTTATTGAAGCAGGGAGATCATTCCATAGAACAGGGGCATGAAAAGGGAAAGCTCTGTGACCCGCAGACTTCTTATTCACCTTAGGGACACAAAGTAGTCCTGCACCCTGAGAACGTAAAGCCCGGGCCAGTACATAAGGTTTAATTAGACCAGCTAGGTAGGGAGGTGCCAGTCCATGAATAATTTTATAGGTTAGTAGCAGAACCTTAAAGTCTGATCTCACTGGGACAGTTAGCCAGTGAAGGGATGCCAAAATGGGTGTAATGTGGTTGTACTTTCTGCTTTGTGTCAAAGGTCTGGCTGTAGCATTTTGAACCAATTGGAGACCCCTAATGCTAGACTGCGGTAAACCAGAAAATAGAACATTGCAGTAGTCCAATCTACAAGAGATAAATGCATGGATCAGGGTCTCAGCATCAGCCATAGACAGGATGGGATGAATCTTCACTATATTTCGCAGGTGGAAGAAAGCAGTCCTAGTAATATTTATAATGTGGAGGCCAAAGGACAAGGAAGCATCAAAAATTAGCCCAAGGTTCCTCACTTTGTCAGTGTGATGTATGACACCTGAGCCGAGGCTGAGCGTTAACTGTCAAATTGATGCCGATGTCTCACTGGACCAAGAACCATCATTTCAGTCTTATCAGTGTTTAAAAGTAGGAAGTTGCTAGACATCCAACTTCTCACTGCTGCAAGGCAATCTTCTAAGGAGTTTATGTGAATGACATTACCAGCAATTATCGGCATGTATAACTATCATCTGCATAGCAGTGAAAGGTAATCCCAAAACGCCGCAATATGTGCCCAAAGGGTGCTATATAAAGGGAGAAAAGCAGGGGGCCTAAGACAGACCCCTGTGGAACCCCAAATTTCATGTCACTAAGGTTAGAAGTAGTGTTACTGTACAAAACACAGTGAGAACGACTGGTCAAGTATGACGTCAGCCATGCAAGGGCACTCCCAGTAATCCCAAAGTGATTTTCCAGCCTATCAAGTAGAATATGATGATCCACTGTATCAAATGCAGCACTGCGATCTAACAGCAACAGAACCGTAGTGGTGTCCGAATCCATTGTAAGCAGAAGATCATTCACCACGTTAGTGAGCGCGTCTCTGTTGAATGATATTTTCTAAAAGCAGACTGCAGTGGCTCAAAGAATTTATTCTCAGTAAGATAGTCTACGAGCTGCCGTGACACCACTTTGTCCAGAATTTTAGAGAAAAATGATAGATTTGATATCGGTCGATAGTTTTTCAATACACCAGGGTCAAGATTAGGTTTCTTAAGTAATGGTTTAATCACTGCAGATTTGAAACATTTAGGAACAGATCCAGAAGTTAAAGAAAGATTAATAATTTCCAGCACAGTCGGCCCAAGAGTGGGCCACAGGTCCTTAAACAGTTTTGTTGGTATAGGATCAAATAAACAGGTTGTGCTTTTTGTTGACATTACGAGTTTTGTCAGCATGCCTAGTGAGATAGTGTCAAATTCTTTAAATCTAGGTAATACCCCAGTAATGGTTCCCACCTCAATAGCAGGGTGTAGTGGCTGGGTTAAGGCATGTCGGGATATGTTTAACCTGATGTCTTCTATTTTCTTCCCAAAGTAATCCAGGAAATCTTGTGCTGTAAAAGGAGAGCGAACTACAGGTGGTTGTCCATGCATAAGTGTTGCCACCGTGTCGAACAAGAACTTTGAGTTATGCTTGTTTTTGTTGATCAAATCAGAATAGTAGGTCCTCTTTGTAGCCAATAATGCATGCCTATAGTCTAAGATTGCATCACGCCACACAAGGTGAAATACTTCTAATTTTGAATGATGCCATTTCCGTTCTAGACCTCTTGCTTTATGTTTGAGGTCATGCAGATAATCATTGAACCAAGGGTGACTTTGATTTGGGCGAGCGTGGTTTTAACACAGGTGGTGCAATCATGTCGAGTGTAGTATTGAGCACTGAGTTTAAACTATCCACAAGTCTGTCTACTGACTGGGTATTTGTCAAATGTGAAGCTAAGACATCAGGCAGTCTAGCTTCAAGTTCAGTCTTAGTTGAGGAGTTGATGCATTGCCGCAATGATATATAAGGTTGTTGTTCCACTAAACACGACAGCGAAACTGTAAACTTAATAAGTGAGTGATCAGACACCACTGATGTAAGAGGCATGATGTCAATATTCGTGACAGCAATACCACGTGTGAGAATCAGATCCAGGGTATTTCCACTAATGTGCATCGAATCCCGAATGCATTGCCGAAATCCTAATGCATCCACAATTTCCATAAATGATTTGCAGAGGGGATCAGAAGGCTTATTTATATGAATGTTAAAGTCACAAATGATCAGAATGTTATCTACACTAGTTGACAAGTTCGAGATGAAATCACCAAATTCATCTAAGAATTCACAATATGGGCCAGGAGGTCTATATACTAATACGACTGATTTTTATTCTTCTGACGTTGGCAATGTGTAATATCCTGAGTAGAGTGGAGAATCAGATGCTCAAACGAGTTATATTTGTGACCCCCAACAGCTAATAAGCTAAACCTAGATTTATAAATAAGAGCAACACCCCCGCCTTGCTTCGCATCACGAGGGACATGACTAAATGTATATGCTGGTGGGCAGGCCTCATTTAAGGGGAGGACAGCTGTAGGTTTAAGCCAGGTTTCACATAGCCCAATCATATCTAATTGATGATCAATAATTAGATCATTGATCAACAATGATTTTGAGGACAGTGATCTTATGTTAATGAGACCCAGTCTAACGACCTCAGTGGGGTTGACAGTTGAACTGTTTGGGTTTAGGGGTGGTACCAGAGTAGCATATATAAGATGCCTAGAAGTAGGTTTAGGTTTGAGACATTCCACGCGCGTTGTAGGTAGCAGACACGAAATCTTTGCTATTGCTGGAACAACGACTGGGCCATCCTCAATTTCAACATCATCGAATATAGTAATGGGTATTAAGTTTGGAAAGCATATCCCTCTATGGTTTTTAATGGACACGACTACAGAAGCAGGCCACAGTCTCAACTTGTTGAAATTCCCTCCCTGGCAAATAAACTGCACTATCACCATAGTGGAATTTCTGCACTAAATTCCCCGCTAAGCTAATGGATTCCACACCCACATGTGTCATAACCCTTGCAGGGTCTCTAATCACCTGCTCCATGGCCTGCTGTAGATTCCTAATGTTACCCTTCCTGTAGAGCTCTATCTATGTTCGCAGACAAGATTGCGGTGCCTTCCCCAGTAGGGTGGAGGCCGTCCGGCATCAGCAAGCCATGGCGGACCCAGAACAAAGGCCAGTTATCAATAAAGCTAAAGCCTTGCTGTCTACAAAACTGCACCAGCCACCTATTTAATGATGTCAGCCTGCTAAATGCCTCATCAGTACCCCTGGAGGCGAGGGGACCAGAGACTATTAATCGATGCCGACACATCTTTCTGGCAAGGTCACAAGTCCTCTCTATGTTTAGCGTACATGAACAAATCAAATGTATATTTGCGGTTGTTTTAATTCTGATGTGTGCCATTATTCAACTAGTTCACCTAGTAATAATTATGGATTAATTGCTGTTTTTTTCTTTGAGGTTATTGGGTATGATAATGAATTGCCCTTTTAGGGATCAATAAAGTTGTTTGAATCTTGACAAAGCGTACTCGGTCCAAAAACCACCACTTCTGTTTTCTTTTCATTAAAACTCAGGAAATTCAGGGCAAGCCAGGCTTTAATATCTTCTAAACACGCCAAGAGCTGTTTTACAGACTGACCATCCCTCTGAGCCACCAGCAGATAAATCTGAAAATCATCTGCATAGCAATGAAATAAGAGCTCCTGTCTTCTGAAAATAGTCCCCAGAAGCAGTAAATATAAAGAAAACAACAGAGGCCCCAACATGGAGCCCTGTGGGATGCCTCATGCCAAAGGACTACAAAAGATTCAATGCCATCGACATACACAGAAAGTGACCTGTCTGTCAGATAGAACCGGAACCATTCAAGCACGGTACCACCAATGCCCACCAAGTGATGTAGCTGGGATAATAAAATACTGTGGTCAACATGTCAAAGGCAGCCGTTAGATCCAGCAAAACCAAGACAACAGAGTTACCTGTATCACATGCAAGAAAAATGTCATTAAAAACCTTAAGTAATGCAGACTCTGTGCTATGAAGTGGCTTAAAACCTGACTGAAATTCTTCCATGATTTCATTATTATTCAAAAAATTGCTTAGTTGACACTAAGCAATTTTTCTATAACTTTAGACCAGAAAGGCAGTTTAAAATGGGCCTGTAATTGGCCAAAACTGATTGATTGAGACTGGGTTTTTTCAGCAAAGGCTGGACCACTGCATGTTTGAATTTTGCCAGAACCACCCCAGAAGGCAAACTATGATTTAAAATTGCCAGTACCGGCTGCCCGATGCACCACAAAGTTTCTATAAAAAAACATGGGGAGACAGGATCGTAAAAAGAACCGGATTCGATATGCCCTACTTCATCCTCCAAAAAAGAAAAGGTCACCAGTTCCAATTGAGTAAAAGTGACAGGACAAGAAACCAAGGCCAGAGGGTCAGACGTAGGAACTAAGATAGAAGCCCTAACATTATTCACTTTTTCCATAAAAAAAGTGAGCAAACTTGTTGCACGCATCAGGGGAGACATCCAAACATACATTCTGTGCAGTATCTAGTACAGAATCAATGATCCTATACAACACACGTGGGTTGTGGCCATGAGAGGAACTAATATTCATAAAATATTCCCTTCTTGCCTCCTTTACTGTGGTCTGATAACAGTGCCAACAATTTTTCAAGGTTTGAAAAGAGACCTGTAGTCTGTCCTTTTTCCACTTCCGCTCAGCTCGGTGACATTTCCTCCTGGCTTCACGACTTCTGTCATTTAACCATGGCTCAAAATTAGCCATGGGTTGCCGAGTCTTAAATGGAGCCACCGAATCCAAAATGGTTTGGCATGACAAATACAACCAGGAGACAAGCTCATCTATGTCACAAACAGAAACTTCAAAGGAAATGCATAACTGCTGAAAAGAAGCAGAGAACTGAGCAGCAGTAGAGGAGTTTATAACCCAACGACTCTGAGGGCAGGCACAGGGCTGGGCTGCAGACTGTACCAAATCAACAGAAAATAAAACAGGAAAGTGATCCGAAAGTCCGACATCACTAATTTCCAGGTCAGTTACCGACAGACCACAGGAAAGAAGCAGATCCAGCATGTGGCCACAATCGTGTCTGGGACCAATTACAGACAAACATAATTAGGCATGATCTCAGCTAAAAAGACAGAAAAGTCATTGAAAAAATTCTTGTTATACTTGGGAGGGTGATAGACAACAGCACAGAGAACGGAATTAGTCTGACCCATCGCAAATGAAATACATGCATGTGTGCATATGCTGTGTTTACCAGACTATAAGTTGCACCGGAGTATTAGTTGCATCTGTCCAAAATGGCATCATGAAAAGGATCAAAAAAGCTGCTACCACTTCATGTGACTCGAAGCAAAATTAATTAACTGGTACATTATTTATTTATTACATAAACATTGCATTAGTGAGCAGAAGCTGACAGGATCATTATTATACAAGGCAAAAAATGCAAGAAACATATAGGTGAGGTGAAACATGTAAGTAATTAAATATTTGAAAACTTGGTGCATTACTTATGTCAAACACAAGGCATGTGTTAGCAAGCAGAAGCTAACTAGCTACTTAATATCGTATGAGGCACAAACGATTAAATTGCTTCTTGTCACCACTGAACACATGTTCATAGGTGATGTAAATGTGCAATCTAATTGATCAGCTGCCACAGCCCAAACACATGGAGTGTCAAGTCGTATAGAAGTTATATCTGCTGTGTTTATTCCAGACTGTGGTCTTTCAGTTTGACAGCATGATTAAAAAAATATACTCATTCTCTAAAACAAAGAGCTTTTTTTTTTTTACCATTTAGGGCTGATTCTTCTTTCTTTTTCTTCTTCCTATAAATGAAAATAAATTGAAATTGAAATTCCTTCTTTCTTCCTTCTTCTGTCTTTCTTCATTGTTTCTTCTTCATTCTTCTTTAGTTTTTTTTTCTTCTTCTTCTCTTCTAGATTGTGAATCTCACAGTACCTCACACAGTATACACCAGAGGTGGGACGAAGTCAACATCAAGTCATGAATCAGCAAGTCCCAAGTCAATTCTCAAGTCATAATGACCACCAATTGTTTGCAAGCTGACTTGAGACTTGACTTGGGATTTGTTGAGTCATGACTTGAGAGTGACTTTGTCCCACCTCTGGTATACACGAATAGCTTGTCATGTGTAGACGGTCCCATTTTGTGGTGAAAGATGATTTTCATATAGACGTCACTTCGCGGTATAAGTCGCTGGTCCTCTAGCTAAATAAATAAATGTGACTTACAGTCTGGAAAATGCATTGCTCTGTGAACCCACTTATGTAAGGTGCATCTCAGTGCTGGGCTCTTTATACAAAGATGTACTTGGTGCTGGACTTGGGACCAGGTTTTCTTCCCTCTGGTGTCAGATACCAGTGCCTGACCACACCTCATGTTTAATCCAATACACCCACATGAGCACAAATGGTTATTTGATTAAGACGATGTGGGCACTGGGTGCATAAATGAGAACTGCATCAGGATTAGCGACAAGTAACGTTAAGTATGATGGACTGTACGAGAGAAAGTACTGGTCTTAATATATTCATATTCAAGTCATACATGAATCAGCCTACTGAGGGGAAAAGCAGAAAGTGCAGCAGATGGTGTCAGGATGAGACGAAAACCAGAAGAGTAGATGTAGAGGGAAGACATAAAGGCAGAGAGAAGGAACAAATCAGGGATAGAGGAGAGGAGTGGAGGATGAATAGAGATTGGTGTCAGTAAGAGGTGATATATGGAGGAGAGGGTGATGAGAGTGAGCTGGCTTCTCTCTCGGCTCCAGTAATGTCCCTTTCCAAAACATCACTCATATTTAATGGAGCAGAGCAACAAGGAAAGGGAGAGAAGGAGCGCACGACACTGCGCACGCCGACACAGACACACATTACGCAGAGATACACAGCCAGCACAACACATTACAGGTGTGCACACTCACAGACGGAGCAGCACGCCCACATGCACTCTGGCACTTAGACACAAACTCTCTGAGAGTTAATGGAGTTAAGGCGCGGGGGCTTTGAGAATGGAAACTGTGACAGCAACTCCTCCTGGAAAGAGAGAGCGAGAATGAGAGAGAGAGAAGCTCAAATGAAAGTGATGGGAAGGTGAAACGCAAAGTCAGATTGGCACAGCGACTGGCCAATCCCTGCTTAGGAACTTCCTATGTAGCGGACTTGGCAATCCCTGCAGGAGGTTGGTGCTGTTGGGTTATACTTCCTGATTTTTCCTGGGTTAATGGGGAGCGAACTCAGAAGACTCAACAACTGATAGGAAACAGACTTCAGGTTTAGATGTTGTATTGAATAGAAGCCTTCACTAAACAGTTTGCAAACTGATCACACAGCACTCTGCCTGCATTTCTGCCTGCTCTCTAGCACCCCATACCCAGATGTGCGGGCCGTTCCCTCAGCGTGGATCAGTAAAGTTATGTGATTGGTTGAAAGATGCTGCATTTTGACCTTTATCTGCAGTGACTGCTCACATTGTATTAAACAGTATATGTAAAAGTAAAAGTTGTTTTGTCTGTGTAGTGTGGTAAGCAGAAGAATAAGTATGCATCATGGCATTTCAGAGGAGATATGAAGTTATTATTATTAAATGAAGTTAGCAAAGTATCAAATTGGCCTTGAGACATACTGCCCCAACAACTTCCCCTGTTGATGTGACCTTAAGTCACGTCACCTAAGACAAAGGTGTAGTGCAAAAACAAAAAACAACAATCACATCCAAAAAACAAAACTATCTACCAAACACAACAAAAACACCTGAGAGTACATGAGCCTGTGTGGGCCGAAAAGGAGTACCTCGCCAGTGTTGTCAGTAGTGCCCGTGCCCCCAAGCAGAGCTTGACGTAACCATCTGAACTTGGAAGGACCACTTGATCTGCTTGGGACTCCGGCGAGGGCAGTCGCATCTCTTCCTCTCTCCTCTATCTCTGCTCCAACCTTCAAGTCCCCTACTTCACCAGACTGTGAATTCTTCAAACTATATTGGATTAACCATGGGATTGATCAGTTGGTCTCTAACCACTATTGACACCTTTTTTTCCAACAAGGAAATCAGAGCTGGGGGACCCTGCATGCCCAGATGGAACCTACCCTACGGGCTATGTTCTTGATGCCTGGGATACTTGGCATGTCATGCACCATTCTCTGTGGAGGATGTCGAGGATTTATTTATATTTGGTTTCATTGTAGGAGGGCTGGTACTTATTGGTTTATGTGCTGCCCTGACCTACCGGAAAATTGGCAAGACGGCTGCCACCAGAACCACGACCCCTCACTTGTCCGTCATGATTAATGAGTTGGGTAAGGTGATACTTTCTCAGACTGCATTGACCCTTGAACTCAGACGGAATTGAATAACATCTCGGAGCAAATGCACACCTTGCAAAGGAAGATATCGGAGACCAGGGAATATTCATAATTGGATGTGGTTGTTCATGTGAGCTGTAAAGGTGTTTTTCACTGCTCAACAATAAACATGGCAGGCTTATCAGCCTCTGAAGGACAAAATGCCCTGTTGTTTTCCTCCAGAAGAATTTTTACGGCCTTGGTGAACATTCGGTTGCTTTATTCTTATCTTCTCCAACTCCAGCACACAGACAGAAACTCATTTGACTCACACATGGACAGAGACTGAAAACATGCTCCCACCTCCCCCCCCACCCCCTCCTGTCCTCACCCCACACCCCATCCCGGGCCCCACTTGCGCCACTCCCTTCCCCCTCTGGAGTGCTGCACAGTTTAAGCCGCTGTAGGTCCCCGTTCCCCCCCCCCCCCCCCCAAGCTGGCGGCAGCATGACTACATGTTGCTGCGGCCTCCCCACACTCACATCACCTCAATTTGGAAAATGGACTTTTTCAAGTTTAGTGCACATAAACAATGCCAAATGTATATGTGTTGTCTTAATTCTGATGTGTGCCATTATTACAGTATACAAGTAATTGTGGATTAATTGCTGTATCTTGTCTGTGGTAATTTGAGTGTATACGTAATCTCGTTGTTGTTGCACTCGTGTAATAACAGTGACAATAAATTCCTTCCATCCATCCATCCATCCATCCACTTGAACCAGGTTCCCTTCAGGTAAACAATGTAGCGTGTGGAGAAATCTTGAGGGATTTTACTCTGCTTATTGCAAAGCATGGAATATGACAATACTAACAGTACGTGTAATAACTCAGTGAAAAGGAATAAAAATACCACCCTAAGTATAAAATAGACCAACCTCAGCTGTCCCTGCAAACAGCATGAACATGTATTACCCTTCGCAACGTAGTGAGATCAGTAAATGTAGACCTGACCGTTGACCCTATACCCAGTGAAAGGTGGAATGGTCTTCATCCAAGAGGGCCGGGAGGCCACCAGCAATTGGATCCATCCCTGCCAGGCACTGCATCGCCTGCTGGTACCCGCTGCCAAGCACTGACATGAGTGTCATTCATCCTTCTTCTTACATCAAGGAGATAGAACACTCAGACGAGAAAACAGATTAGTATATAACAGAAACATCAATGAACTGGTCCACCCAAAGGCCCCTTGTCCCCTGGATATTGGCAATAGACTTACATTTTGGTGTTCCACTGTTGTAACGTGTAGTCCAGTGATACTGTGCACTGACTTCGGACTTCCATTAAAAAAAAAACTTTGTGTAGTTCCTCAGTCCAGCCAAAAATCAGATCAGCATTTCATGTAAACAGCTCTTCATGAATCCAGACAGTTTACAGCGGAGTGGATTGTGTGTGTGTGTGTGTGTGTGTATATATATATTCCAAGCAGTGTCAGTTAGCTCAGTGAAATCATTGTGTCATTGTCCCCCGCATGCGCACACACACGCAACCGGGTCGGTCGACTGTGTGCGTCCTCAGTGCAGCAAAAAAAAATCACATCAGAAATGATTCCAGCTTTTCTTTCTCCCTGCTAACAGCCTCCAGACAGCACAGTGGATTTGTTTTGGTGTGTGTGGGCGGCGCATGTGTGGATGAGTGATCACGCATGCGTGTGTGCAGGAGGATGTGCATGTGTGTGCATATGTGTGTGCAGAGTGCAATGGTACCAAATGTATGGAATCAAATTTGCACTCTAAATGGAACCAACCCGCACTCTAAATGCAATGCAAAATAAATGGGATGAATTAATCCATGTCATGTGACATACAAAGCACCAATCAAATGACAAGGATCCACTCAGCCGTTATATAAATACTCTTATCTGCTTCACACTACAGTATATAAGCACAGCTCAGGGTCTACACAGTTGTTCTTTCAAATCATATGAAAGCTTTGGAATGCGAAGTGGTTTTAAACATCTGGAACAATGTTGTGCATCTGAATATCAAACACCAAACATTAAAAATTTATGAACCGCATTATTGTCTCTCTCTTCTAGGTTCAGGCCTCAATGATGGTCAGTGGCACGCAGTGCGTCTGGTTGCCAAGGAGAACTTTGCTATGTTGACGATTGATGGCGATGAGTCATCTGCTGTACGCTCCACCTCACCTCTCGCTATCAATGCTGGAGGAACTTACCATTTGGGAGGTAAGAGCCACTTCAACTCTATCATCATCATCATCATGGTGGAGTTTGTAGGAACCAGACTTTATGCCTTGTGTGCATTTGGCCATATCAGTTGGTTGGTTCCACAAATATAGAAAATGGGCCATCATGGTCCCCTGTGCACCCTCCCAAACCCTTAAATTTGGTATCATTAGAAAGTTTAGGATATCTACATTACAAAATAATTGGTAACAGTAAAAATACCGGCACTAACATTGGATTACAACCCTGTCATTAACCACTCTAATATAGAATACAAAACTGTCAGACCAAAGGCCATACATGAAGTAGGCCAAGAGTATGTCATTACAACCTTCGACATGAGTGCAGGAAGGCATACTCTCTGATCTGGAATGAGCCTGAAAGGTACAAGAAGCACATGGTCCTCATTGATATGTTCCAGCTCGTTTGTGTCTATATGATGTGAGGCACTTTTACAATGGTCAATGCCTTTGTCAATACATGTCCGATTTTAATAGTTTTTGCACAAACTGAAAGCTAAAAAGTCACACTTTTGAATGATATATACATTTTGTGCAGATACGTGTAGATATTTTTATTGTGCTAAACATCTAACCCTTATTGTTTTTGTGCAAGTACTTGTGTATTACAGTGTATCATAATTTAGTCATGTATACTTTTTGACACAATAACGCTGTGCACACAATTCAAAATGTAGTCGATTCCACATAAAGACAGCTTTCATTTGGTGTCTTATATGTCCCATTTGCATAAAGATGATCATTTGGTAACTCTTTATGTTGTGTGGAAAAATACCAGATTTCATAATTGAACATTTTCTTTTGGCCAGTGTACGAGGGCTGTCAACAAAGTATAGGTCCTTTTTATTTTTTTCAAAAACTATATGGATTTCATTCATATGTTTTTACGTCAGACATGCTTGAACCCTCGTGCGCATGTCTGAGTTTTTCCACGCCTGTCGGTGACGTCATTCGCCTGTGAGCACTCCTTGTGGGAGGAGTCGTCCAGCCCCTCGTCGGAATTCCTTTGTCTGAGAAGTTGCTGAGAGACTGGCGCTTTGTTTGATCAAAATTTTTTCTAAACCTGTGAGACACATCGAAGTGGACACGGTTCGAAAAATTAAGCTGGTTTTCAGTGAAAATTTTAACGGCTGATGAGAGATTTTGAGGTGATACTGTCGCTTTAAGGACTTCCCACGGTGCGAGACGTCGCGCAACGCTCTCAGGCACCGTTGTCAGCCTGTTTCAAGCTGAAAACCTCCACATTTCAGGCTCTATTGATCCAGGACGTCGTGAGAGAACAGAGAAGTTTCAGAAGAAGTCAGTTTCAGCATTTTATCCGGATATTCCACTGTTAAAGGAGATTTTTTTTAATGAAAGACATGCGGACAGGTCCGCGCATCGGGACGCAGCCGGCGCGGTGCGGCAGCACAGGAAAAACACCTCCATGTTGATAACCATTTGTAAAATCCAGGCGGCTTTTGATGGCTTTCAGTGGAGTGAGTACATGAGAAATTGTTTAACAGCTAGACATGTTCCAACTTGTCCTTAAGGCTTCCAACAGAGGTGTTTTTCCTGTGGCGGAGTGTCGCAGTGGCTGCGAGCCGACGCTGCAATCCGCCAGCACGTCTTTCATTTAAAAAAATCTCCTTTAACAGTGGAATATCCGGATAAAATGCTGAAGCCGACTTCTTCTGAAACTTCTCTGTTCTCTCACGGCATCCTGGATCAATAGAGCCTGAAATGTGGAGGTTTTCAGCTTGACACAGGCTGACGACGGCGCCTGAGAGCGTTGCGCGACGTTTCGCACCGTGGAAAGTGTTGGGGAAGTGTCGTGACACGGACCCACAACAGGGGGCGTTAATGAAGGGACAATGGAATAACCAAAAAGTAACAATTTAATGTTGTGAAGGTGCACAACATAATACAGACAGATACAAATATGCGCTATATCAATCCGACAAAAAGGTGACGTGTGGCAGGCTCGAAGATAGGAGACGTCTGGTGCGAGAAGAGCCGGATCCCACACAGGCCTCACCACCAACGGACCCGAAGAACACCGGAGCCGCCAAGCCCTGCGCCCCAGGTGGCCACTGTCTTCAGCAGTCAGACCCGGTACTGCTGGCAGAAAACAGAAACAGTTCTGGATGAGTGTGAGTTCGTACACTCAGTAATCCCACAGTCTGTATTCTTTTGGGAGGGAGCACCTCCACCTCCAATCACACACTCGTGCAGCTCCTGTCTAACCACTTATCTGGTTGGGGTGTGAAGCAAAGCCGTCGCTGATCACACCAAACGCCAATCCCACAGATAAGGCAATCACCACAGGAAAACGGCTGCAAAAGAAGTTCAGACTATTACACAAGATTTTGTTCAGCAGAGAAAATTACCTGTATGGTAGAAGATTTCTCGGTGAGGAGGTGGAGTTGCAGTCCGGTCTTTGTAGTGGTGGTGATGGGTGACAGCTGGTGTTGATAGGTGACAGGTGTCACCTCCAGTGGCTCCGACGCCCTCTCGTGCTTGGAGCCCACACTCCAAGCAGGGCGCCATCTGGTGGTTGTGGGGCAGCAGTACCTCCTCTTCAGCGGCCCACACAACAGGACCCCCCCCTCAACAGGAGGCGCCCGACCAGGTTTATCCGGGTGCCGGGCGTAGAAGTCGGCCAGGAGGGCCGGGTCCAGGATGAAGCTCCTTTTCACCCAGGAGCATTCCTCGGGGCCATACCCCTCCCAGTCCACCAGATACTGGAAGCCCCGACACTTGCGACGGACGTCCAGAAGCCGACGCACGGTCCACGCCGGCTCCCCGTCGATGATCCGGGCAGGAGGTGGTGCAGAGCGGTGAGGTGTGGTATGGCTTGATCCGCGACACGTGATAAACAGGATGGATCCGCAGTGAAGCTGGCAACCGTAGCTTCACTGCGGCCGGGATGAGGACCTTGGTGATGGGAAAGGGTCCGATGTACCTGTCTTTCAGTTTATGGGAGTCCACTTGGAGCGGGATGTCCTTTGTCGACAACCATACCTCCTGCCCAGGCTGGTATGCAGGGGCCGGGGAACGCCGGCGGTCTGCATGGGCCTTGGCCCTCGTCCGGGCCTTCAACAGGGCAGAACGGGCGGTCCGCCACACCCGGCGGCACCTCCTGAGGTGGGCCTGGACCGAGGGCACACCGACCTCTCCCTCTACAAGCGGAAACAATGGGGACTGGTACCCCAAACACACCTCAAATGGGGAGAGGCTGGTGGCAGACGACACTTGGCTGTTGTGGGCATACTCGATCCAGGCCAGATGGGTGCTCCAGGCCGTTGGGTGCGCGGAGGTAACGCAACGGAGGGCCTGCTCCAACTCCTGGTTGGCCCGCTCTGCCTGTCCATTCGTCTGAGGGTGATACCCGGACGAGAGACTCACGGTGGCCCCCAGTTCCTTGCAAAAACTCCTCCAGACCTGAGAGGAGAACTGAGGGCCACAGTCTGAGACGATGTCCGCTGGTATCCCATGCAGACGCACCACGTGGTGGACCAGGAGGTCTGCTGTCTCCTGGGCCGTAGGGAGCTTCGGGAGGGCCACGAAGTGGGCCACCTTGGAGAACCAGTCCACTATCGTTAAGATGGTGGTGTGGCCCTGGGACGGCGGGAGGCCCATGACAAAGTCCAGGCCGATGTGGGACCTGGGGCAATGAGGCACCGGTAGGGGTCGGAGGAGTCCTGAGGTCCTCTTGTGGTCCGCCTTGCCCCGGCACAGGTGGTGCAGGCCTGGACGTAGTCCCAGACGTCGGCTTCCATAGACGCCCACCAGAAGCGCTGCTGGACTACTGCCATGGTCCTGCGCACTCCAGGATGACAGGAGAGTTTGGACCCATGGCAGAAGTCCAAAACCACAGCTCTGGCCTCTGGTGGGACGTACATCTTGTTCTTCGGGCCAGTTCCCGGGTCCAGGTTCCGTGTCAGGGCCTCCCGGACGGTCTTCTCCACGTCCCAGGTGAGTGGCCACGACAGTGGACTCGGGGATGATGGTCTCTGGGGGGTCTGACAGCTCAGCCTTGGCTTCCTCTTTATGCACCCGGGACAGTGCATCCGACCGTTGGTTCTTGGTCCCAGGGCGGTATGTAATCCGGAAGTCAAAGCGCCCGAAGAACAGTGACCAGCGGGCTTGCCTGGGGTTCAAATGCTTGGCGGTGCGGATGTACTCCAGGTTCCGATGGTCCGTGAAAACCGTGAAGGGCACCGTCGCTCCCTCCAACAGGTGTCTCCACTCCTCAAGAGCCTCCTTCACCGCCAAGAGTTCCCGATTGCCGACGTCATAATTCCTCTCAGCCGGGGTCAACCTGCAGGAAAAATAGGCACAAGGGTGGAGGACCTTATCGGACTCCCCGCTCTGGGACAGCACGGCTCCTATCCCTGAGTCAGAGGCATCCACTTCCACTGTGAACTGGCGAGTAGGATCGGGCTGCACCAGAACTGGTGCGGTCGAGAACCGGCGTTTCAACTCCTTAAACACAGCTTCGCACTGATCTGACCAGGTGAAGGGGACTTTTGTGGAGGTCAGGGCTGTCAGGGGGCTAACCACCTGACTGTAGCCCTTAATGAACCTCCTGTAGAAGTTCGCAAAACCGAGGAACTGTTGCAGCTTCCTACGGTTCGTTGGTTGGGGCCAATCTCTCACCGCTGCAACCTTGGCCGGATCAGGGGCGACGGAGTTGGAGGAGATTATGAACCCCAGGAAGGACAAAGAGGTGCGGTGGAACTCGCACTTCTCGCCCTTCACAAACAGCCGGTTCTCCAACAACCGCTGTAGGACCTGACGTACATGCTTGACATGAGTCTCAGGGTCCATAGAAAAGATGAGGATGTCGTCTAGATACACGAAGACAAACCGGTGCAGGAAGTCCCGCAAGACGTCATTAACCAATGCTTGGAACGTCGCAGGGGCGTTTGTGAGGCCGAACGGCATGACCAGGTACTCAAAGTGACCTAAGGGGGTGTTAAATGCCGTCTTCCACTCGTCTCCCTTCCGGATCCGAACCAGGTGGTACGCATTCCTAAGATCAAGTTTAGTGAATATTTGGGCTCCATGCAGGGCGTGAACACCGAATCCAACAGAGGTAACGGGTATCGGTTGCGAACCGTGATCTCGTTCAGCCCTCTGTAATCGATGCATGGACGGAGTCCGCCGTCCTTCTTACCCACAAAAAAGAAACCCGCACCCATCGGGGAGGTGGAGTTCCGGATCAACCCGGCAGCTAACGAGTCCCGGATGTAGGTCTCCATTGATTCGCGTTCTGGACGGCCTGCTGGGTACTCAGCGCCCGGAATCAAATCGATGGCACAATCGTACGGTCGGTGCGGGGGAAGGGCGAGTGCCAGATCTTTGCTGAAGACGTCAGCAAGATTGTGGTACTCACATGGCACCGCTGTCAGATTGGGGGGGACTTTGACCTCCTCCTTAGCTATCTCACCGGGTGGAACCGAGGATCCTAAACACTCCCGGTGGCAGGTTTTGCTCCACTGCGTCACAACCCCAGACAGCCAATCAATCCGGGGATTGTGTTTCCACACCCATGGAAAACCCAAAATCACTCGGGAGGTAGAAGGTGTTACAAAAAACGCTATCTTCTCCCTGTGATTCCCAGACACCACCAAAGTCACTGGCTGTGTCTGGTGTGTGATTAATGGAAGAAGAGTGCCATCTAGTGCTCGTACCTTCACAGGGGAAGGCAGAGCCACCAGAGGGAGCCCTACTTCCTTTGCCCATCTGCTGTCCAGCAGATTCCCTTCTGACCCCATGTCTATAAGTGCTGGGGCGTGAAGGGTTAAATCCTCACAAAGGATTGTGACTGGGATTCGTGCTGATTTTCGGGGTTCCTCCGCGTGCGTGTTATGGCCCACCCTTGGCCCAGTTTCTAAGGACGGGCGTTGTAGTTTGACCGTTTGGGACAGTTCCTCTGTATGTGACCATTAGGCCCACAGAAAAAACACTCCCCGCGGGCCTGCCTCCTTTGTCTGTCCTTTGATTTGATTTTGGCCCTGCTCGTGTCCATAGCTTCATCAGCAGGGGGAGCTGTAGCCACACGGGGCCCTCTGGCTGTGGAGCGTGGGGACGACGGCACCCTTTCGGACCCGGAAGGAAGAGGGACGGCCCGTGCCCGGTCACGCCCCCCGCCCTGCTCCCGACAGTGTCCCTCTAACCGGTTATCTAAGCGTATAACCAGGTCGACAAGCCCGTCAAAATCCCGCGGTTCCTCCTTAGCCAGCAGGTGCTCCTTCAGGACCGGAGACAGCCCGTTTATGAAGGCGGCGCGGAGTGCAACGGTATTCCAGCCGGACCTCGCAGCCGCGATGCGGAAGTCGACTGCATACTCGGCTGCACTCCAGTGCCCCTGTCGCATTGACAGTAGCACGCTCGAAGCGGTCTCGCCTCTGTTGGGATGACCTGTTTGAACTCCCTTACAAACCCAGCGTATGACGTTAGGAGCCGTGAGTTCTGCTCCCAGAGCGCCGTAGCCCAGGCACGTGCCTCTCCTCGAAGCAAATTGATGACATAAGCCACCCGGCTAGCGTCTGACGCGTACATGACGGGACGCTGTGCAAAGACGAGCGAGCACTGCATTAGAAAGTCCGCGCACGTCTCGACACAACCTCCGTACGGCTCCGGAGGGCTTATGTATGCTTCAGGGGATGGTGGGGGGGTCGTTGAATGACCAGTGGAACGTTTGTGTCTGACAGAGGACCAGCAGGAGGAGGTGCTGCAGTAGCGCCTTGATCGCGCGCCTCCACCCTGGCGGTGAGAGCCTCCGATTGAGGATAACGTTCTGCTCGGTGACCAGATCCAACCAAGCAGTGAAAGCAGTCAGTATTTGCTGCAGCTCCCATAACATGCCTCCTGCTGGCGCCTGTGCACCTTGCTCTTCCATTGGCCGTTCAGGCTCGAGTTGACGCCCCTCGGGATCCATGACACTGGCCGAGAAATCCTGTTGGGGAAGTGTCATGACACGGACCCACAACAGGGGATGTTAATGAAGGGACAATGGAATAACCAAAAAGTAACAATTTAATGTTGTGAAGTTGCACAACGTAATACAGACAGATACAAATATGCGCTATATCAATCCAACAAAAAGGTGACGTGTGGCAGGCTCGAAGATAGGAGACGTCTGGTGCGAGAAGAGCCGGATCCCACACAGGCCTCACCACCAATGGACCCGAAGAACACCGGAGCCGCCAAGCCCTGCGCCCCAGGTGGCCACTGTCTTCAGCAGTCAGACCCGGTACTGCTGGCAGAAAACAGAAACAGTTCTGGATGAGTGTGAGTTTGCACACTCAGTAATCCCACAGTCTGTATTCTTTTGGGAGGGAGCACCTCCACCTCCAATCACACACTCGTGCAGCTCCTGTCTAACCACTTATCTGGTTGGGGTGTGAAGCGAAGCCATCGCTGATCACACCAAACGCCAATCCCACAGATAAGGCAATCACCACAGGAAAACGGCTGCAAAAGAAGTTCAGACTATTACACAAGGTTTTGTTCAGCAGAGAAAATTACCTGTATGGTAGAAGATTTCTCGGCGAGGAGGTGGAGTTGCAGTCCGGTCTTTGTAGTGGTGATGGGTGACAGCTGGTGTTGATAGGTGACAGCTGTCACCTCCAGCGGCTCCGACGCCCTCTCGTGCTTGGAGCCCGCACTCCAAGCAGGGCGCCATCTGGTGGTGGTGGGCCAGCAGTACCTCCTCTTCAGCGGCCCACACAACAGGAAGTCCTTAAAGCGACAGTATCACCTCAAAATCTCTCATCAGCCGTTAAAATTTTCACTGAAAACCAGCTTAATTTTTCGAACCGTGTCCACTTCGATGTGACTCACAGGTTTAGAAAAAATTTTGATCAAACAAAGCGCCAGTCTCTCAGCAACTTCTCAGACAAAGGAATTCCGACGAGGGGCTGGACGACTCCTCCCACCCACATATCTGACGTAAAAACATATGAATGAAATCCATATAGTTTTTGAAAAAAATAAAAAGGACCTATACTTTATTGACAGACCTCGTATGTCAATAAAAGTGCACATTTGTCATAGTGAGTCCCAGTATTTTTACCGTTACCAGGTCTTTTTGTAATCTAGTCACCTTAATCTTTCTAATGATACCAAATGTATAGAGCTGGGGGTGCATGGGGGACCACACTGGCTCACGGTGTAATACCGTTCTTAAATCTTATAGGATGAATTTAGAAAGAGTTTGAAAATATGTGGGGCTAAAAAAATAACTAAATAAAACTGAATGTTCACATTGTATGACAGGACACATTTCTAAAGCCTATTTTCACAAGAGAATTTGAAAAACCTTTTAATTAAAGACTGTTCCAAAAACCTTCGAATGACTCACAACCCACTGTGTTACTTATATTTGTATGTGATAAATTGTTCAACGGACCCACCCCTGTACTTGCCACTCCCAGGTGACACATGGTCATCCTCTTTCCAGTTGCTGGTTCCTATACCAACATTCTTTCATGAAGAATTTCATGTGATATCATAAGAAGAGTTAATTGTGATATTCCTTGAATAACCCTACACGTTCTTGCACTTGTACGGTATGCGTTTTGAATTTGACATTCAGAAACATCCATTTTTCTTATCATGTTATCACACTACCAATACATACTGTAGGACATTTGAAATTTTTGTGCACTACTTTATGTATGTTTTACTCTATATTTTTCATGAAGACAGCTTGCCTGTGCATTGGTTCATGCTCGCAGAGGCGAGCCACATGTTGATAATATCAAAGCTGATCTTTCTGCACGATATCCCCATAAGTACCCCATAAGACATCATTCCAACCCGATCATCATAGGCTGCCCCACGGTCCCTTACAAAGGTATGGTCTAACTTTACCCAACCCCTGAACAACCACATTAGCAACACATTGCCAGTGTGCAGCCAGTTGGTTGGTAAATGGTTAAGAGGATATCCAAGGATCCTCCAGAGAGACTTTGTTCCTAATCACATCAAATCAAATCAATTTTATTTATATAGCGCCAAATCACAACAAACAGTTGCCCCAAGACGCTTTATATTGTAAGGCAAGGCCATACAATAATTACGGAAAAACCCCAACGGTCAAAACGACCCCCTGTGAGCAAGCACTTGGCGACAGTGGGAAGGAAAAACTCCCTTTTAACAGGAAGAAACCTCCAGCAGAACCAGGCTCAGGGAGGGGCAGTCTTCTGCTGGAACTGGTTGGGGCTGAGGGAGAGAACCAGGAAAAAGACATGCTGTGGAGGGGAGCAGAGATCAATCATTAATGATTAAATGCAGAGTGGTGCATACAGAGCAAAAAGAGAAAGAAACACTCAGTGCATCATGGGAACCCCCCAGCAGTCTAAGTCTATAGCAGCATAACTAAGGGATGGTTCAGGGTCACCTGATCCAGCCCTAACTATAAGCTTTAGCAAAAAGGAAAGTTTTAAGCCTAATCTTAAAAGTAGAGAGGGTGTCTGTCTCCCTGATCTGAATTGGGAGCTGGTTCCACAAGAGAGGAGCCTGAAAGCTGAAGGCTCTGCCTCCCATTCTACTCTTACAAACCCTAGGAACTACAAGTAAGCCTGCAGTCTGAGAGCGAGGCGCTCTATTGGGGTGATATGGTACTATGAGGTCCCTAAGATAAGATGGGACCTGATTATTCAAAACCTTATAAGTAAGAAGAAGAATTTTAAATTCTATTCTACAACCCCTGGCAAAAATGATGGAATCACCGGCCTCGGAGGATGTTCATTCAGTTGTTTAATTTTGTAGAAAAAAAGCAGATCACACACATGACACAAAACTAAAGTCATTTCAAATGGCAACTTTCTGGCTTTAAGAAACACTATAAGAAATCAAACAAAAAAAGATTGTGGCAGTCAGTAACGGTTACTTTTTTAGACCAAGCAGAGGAAAAAAATATGGAATCACTCAATTCTGAGGAAAAAATTATGGAATCACCCTGTAAATTTTCATTCCCAAAACTAACACCTGCATCATATCAGACCTGCTCATTAGTCTGCATCTAAAAAGGAGTGATCACACCTTGGAGAGCTGTTGCACCAAGTGGACTGACATGAATCATGGCTCCAACACGAGAGATGTCAGTTGAAACAAAGGAGAGGATTATCAAACTCTTAAAAGAGAGTAAATCATCATGCAATGTTGCAAAAGATGTTGGTTGTTCACAGTCAGCTGTGTCTAAACTCAGGATCAAATACAAAAAACATGGGAAGGTTGTTAAAGGCAAACATACTGGTAGACCAAGGAAGACATCAAAGCGTCAAGACAGAAAACTTAAAGCAATATGTCTCAAAAATCCAAAAATGCACAACAAAACAAATGAGGAATGAATGGGAGGAAACTGGAGTCAACGTCTATGACTGAACTGTAAGAAACCGCCTAAAGGAAATGGGATTTACATACAGAAAAGCTAAACGAAAGCCATCATTAACACCTAAACAGAATAAACAAGGTTACAATGGGCTAAGGAAAAGCAATCGTGGACTGTGGATGACTGGATGAAAGTCATATTCAGTGATGAATCTCAAATCTGCATTGGGCAAGGTGATGATGCTGGAACTTTTGTTTGGTGCCGTTCCAATGAGATTTATAAAGATGACTGCCTGAAGAGAACATCTAAATTTCCACAGTCATTGATGATATGGGGCTGCATATCAGGTAAAGGTACTGGGGAGATGGCTGTCATTACATCATCAATAAATGCACAAGTTTACGTTGATATTTTGGACAATTGAAAGGATGTTTGGGGATGATGAAATCATTTTTCAAAATGATAATGCATCTTGCCATAGAGCAAAAACTGTGAAAACGTTCCTTGCAAAAAGACACATAGGATCAATGTCATGGCATAGGGTCAATGTCAATGAGCAGATCTGATTTGATGCAGGTTTTAGTTTGGGGGATGGAAATTTACAGGGTGATTCCATAATTTATTCCTCAGAATTGAGTGATTCCACATTTTTTTCCTCTGCTTGGTCTAAAAAAGTAACCGTTACTGACTGTCACAATCTTTTTTTCTTGATTTCTTATAGTGTTTCTTAAAGCCAGAAAGTTGCCATTTGAAATGACTTTAGTTTTGTGTCATGTCTGTGATCTGCTTTTTTTCCACAAAATTAAACAACTGAATGAACATCCTCCAAGGCCGGTGATTCCATAATTTTTGCCAAGGGTTGTAGAATTAAGAGGAAGCCAATGAAGAGAGGCCAATATGGGTGAGATATGCTCTCTCCTTCTAGTCCCTGTCAGTACTCTAGCTGCAGCATTTTGAATTAACTGAAGGCTTTTCAGGGACCTTTTAGGACAACCTGATAATAATGAATTACAATAGTCCAGCCTAGAGGAAATAAATGCATGAATTAGTTTTTCAGCATCACTCTGAGACAAGACCTTTCTAATTTTAGAGATATTGCGCAAATGCAAAAAAGCAGTCCTACATATTTGTTTAATATGCCCATTGAATGACATATCCTGATCAAAAATGGCTCTAAGATTTCTCACAGTATTACTAGAGGTCAGGGTAATGCCATCCAGAGTAAGGATCTGGTTAGACACCATGTTTCTAAGATTTGTGGGGCCAAGTACAATAACTTCAGTTTTATCTGAGTTTAAAAGTAGGAAATTAGAGGTCATCCATGTCTTTTATGTCTGTAAGACAATCCTGCAGTTTAGCTAATTGGTGTGTGTCCTCTGGCTTCATGGATAGATAAAGCTGGGTATCATCTGCGTAACAATGAAAATTCAAAGACATCTGGTCATCACTGATTAAATTCTAGGTCTCATAACCATACAGTAAGACTGGGAACTTGCTGGCCTGCTTGAAGCCTGTGTGTTTGCTCTAGGGGTTAGTAAGGTTAGACCTTATTTGTGTGAAGCGCCTTGAGGCAACTTTGTTGTGATATGGCGTTATATAAATGAAGTAAATTGAAATTGAATTGGGAGCATAGTAGGATCCGAAAGAGTTGAACCATCACTTGCTTGCAGATGGATTGGTAGTGCCAAAACCCTGTGTACAGTGAAAATGATTGGCTGTGGCACCTCCCAAGTAGCCAGTAATCAGAATGGACAGCCACAGTTTGTAAACCTTGTGTAAATTACAAACAATTTCGACTGAGATTGTCAGTTGCCAAGGTGGACCAGAATAAAGGAATGTTGCCTGCTGGGCAGCACATTGGGCAGGCCCACACATTGGGCAGGCCTGCACATGTATTCATGCAAACACAGAAAGACAGAAGGAAGCTTTTGCTCTGACATGAACATGTTTTTGTGTTTTGCAAAATAATGTTTTCTTTGACTGATTCATAATTTTGTTTGAGTGAAGCTGGTAACATTATTTTTTTCTGCGCGGGATGACTGCCGCACTCTCGGTCTCGTTACTTTTCCGCTCACTCTGAACGTTTTCTCTGTTCACATACAGCAGCAGGCAGGGGAAAATAAATGCAGCCAACCTGTGATGGAGCTTATTTTAAAAGCTCTGCGCCATACTCTGGTAGTGATGTCAACGTGTGCTCGAAGCAGAGTCCATACCGGTGGACTTTACATGCTGTTTGTTCCACACATCTCTATTTATAATAGCAATTTGTTGATAACCTGCACATACATCTGGAGAGAGTCCACTTCCCCAGCACGCCCCGGCTATATAAAATCTGTCCTTTTTAAATTTGTTGCAGTTTTCCCACAGAGTGACTGTGAAAAATCAAAATCTGTCACCACAGGTTCAGTGCCACCTATTTTCCAAGCCAGCATTGCGTAAGAATTGCCTTGTGTGACTGTCCTCTGATTTGAAAGGGTTCACAGAAGATCCTTAAGAATTGTGAAGTGTTTTAATCCAGCAGTACTTCACACATTGAGCTTGTTTATGTTTTTGTGTTTCTCTTTGAGATGGCGTCCATAAGCAGTACAAGTTTATCTCCAGATCATTTATCTCGCTTTAAAATCCATATCTCAGTTGACCGAGCTGAGGAAGTTCCAAAAATCCAGACACAAATAGATCAGAAACACACACACGCACACACACACACACACAAAGACACACAAATCCAGCAGCTGCAATTTGTCAGAATTAGGACGACGCCAGGTTAATGATGCCAGACTCCTCTGTCTGTCTGCTGCTGGACCACGGTCTGCATGTGGTGTGTGTGTGTGTGTGTGTGTGTGTGTGTGTGTGTGTGTGTGTGTGTGTGTGTGTGTGTGTGTGTGTGTGTGGCCACCTGTACAAAACAAAACTACAGGAACTGTAATTTCTCTCTCTCTTCCATCAAGCAAAGCGATTTCCCCTAGGCCAGGAACCACCCTTCCTGCCGTGAACCCATATCCAGGTGTCTGTATCCATCTTAATTTTCTCCTCGATGGTGCTGTGTGAAAATGTCTTATTCTCACGTTTCCTTCTTCACATTTTAACTAAGCCAAGAATATTTTTTTATTTCACTGACAGGTTTGTGGTTCGTTTGCATCTTGGGTTGAACCCGGTTCAGAAACGGTCTTTGACTTGATCTGCAATGAGAGAAAGTTGGGAAAAACCGTTTAAGTTGTGAGGTCCACTGTAAAATAAATAAATAAATAAATAAATAAATAAATAAATAAAATAAAAATAACTATTATAATTACTTAATATAGTTATGTCAACCAGTCTCATAAAATAGAAATATCATATGCAGTTAATTGTAACAATTTGTTACATTTTGCCTTTCCCATTACATAAAACCCAATTTTGTGAAACTGGTTGGCATAACCAGATTAAGTAAATACTATAACATTTATTTATTTGAGTGATGTGCATTTTAATGTAGCCCATGTTGATATTATCATGTTTTCAACCTGTATGTGACTAATCAATTCAATTTATGCTTATGGGGTTGTATGTCTGAATATGTGTGTATGTATGGTTGTGATTTGACCAAATGCTCCACACACAGCTATGACACAATATACAGAATAATTATTCAAAAAGAATCAGTTTCAGGATCTAATTTACACTCTGAAGTAAAATATGATGATTATAGAAATGTGATGTTAGCAAATTGCTTACTTTCAGTTAATCTCTCTGATGATACAACTTGATTTGTCAGAAAGGCCAAACTCATTAGGTTTTTTTAAAAAACCTCTCTTACATCATGAAGACTGTTGAGGATGCCATAATTAGCAGAAAGTTTAAACCAACGGCATCATGAACAACCCTTGCTCTTGGCTTCAGATAACTGCTGAGTGTTCACTTTAGGTCCTCTTATCCAGGTCAGCATCACTCAACAAAAATATAAACGCAACACTTTTGGTTTTGCTCTCATTTTGTATGAGATGAACTCAAAGATCTAAAACTTTTTCCACATACACAATATCACCATTTCCCTCAAATATTGTTCACAAACCAGTCTAAATCTGTGATAGTGAGCACTTCTCCTTTGCTGAGATAATCCATCCCACCTCACAGGTGTGCCATATCAAGATGCTGATTAGACACCATGATTAGTGCACAGGTGTGCCTTAGACTGCCCACAATAAAAGGCCACTCTGAAAGGTGCAGTTTTGTTTTATTGGGGGGGATACCAGTCAGTATCTGGTGTGACCACCATTTGCCTCATGCAGTGCAACACATCTCCTTCGCATAGAGTTGATCAGGTTGTCAATTGTGGCCTGTGGAATGTTGGTCCACTCCTCTTCAATGGCTGTGTGAAGTTGCTGGATATTGGCAGGAACTGGTACACGCTGTCGTATACGCCAGTTCACAGCATCCCAAACATGCTCAATGGGTGACATGTCCGGTGAGTATGCCGGCCATGCAAGAACTGGGACATTTTCAGCTTCCAAGAATTGTGTACAGATCCTTGCAACATGGGGCCGTGCATTATCCTGCTGCAACATGAGGTGATGTTCTTGTATGGCACAACAATGGGGATCTCGTCACGTTATCTCTGTGCATTCAAAATGCCATCAATAAAATGCACCTGTGTTCTTCATCCATAACAGACGCCTGCCCATACCATAACCCCACCGCCACCATGGGCCACTCGATCCACAACATTGACATCAGAAAACCGCTCACCCACACGACGCCACACACGCTGTCTGCCATCTGCCCTGGACAGTGTGAACCGGGATTCATCCGTGAAGAGAACACCTCTCCAACGTGCCAAACGCCAGCGAATGTGAGCATTTGCCCACTCAAGTCAGTTACGACGACGAACTGCAGTCGGGTCGAGACCCCGATGAGGACGACGAGCATGCAGATGAGCTTCCCTGAGACGGTTTCTGACAGTTTGTGCAGAAAGTCTTTGGTTATGCAAACCGATTGTTTCAGCAGCTGTCCGAGTGGCTGGTCTCAGACGATCTTGGAGGTGAACATGCTGGATGTGGAGGTCCTGGGCTGGTGTGGTTACACGTGGTCTGCGGTTGTGAGGCTGGTTGGATGTACTGCCAAATTCTCTGAAACGCCTTTGGAGACGGCTTATGGTAGAGAAATGAACATTCAATACACGAGCAACAGCTCTGGTTGACATTCCTGCTGTCAGCATGCCAATTGCACGCTCCCTCAAATCTTGCGACATCTGTGGCATTGTGCTGTGTCATAAAACTGCACCTTTCAGAGTGGCCTTTTATTGTGGGCAGTCTAAGGCACACCTGTGCACTAATCATGGTGTCTAATCAGCATGTTGATATGGCACACCTGTGAGGTGGGATGGATTATCTCAGCGAAGGAGAAGTGCTCACTATCACAGATTTAGACTGGTTTGTGAACAATATTTGAGGGAAATGGTGATATTGTGTATGTGGAAAAAGTTTTAGATCTTTGAATTCATCTCATACAAAATGGGAGCAAAACCAAAAGTGTTGCGTTTATATTTTTGTTGAGTGTATTTAAGGTGTTAATCTTATTTGTGTCTATTGACAACATTTGTTCAATAGTGACCACATAGTACAGCAGACTGCATACTCAACAATATTCCTGTTAAAAGTTCACCTGACCGTATTTATATCACAGTGTCTGGATCATAAAATACTCACTCAATACATTACACGAGTAAGTTGCCCATTATGGGAAGAGACACAACTGTAAGTTGATTTTTGGCTGTCAGCCCATCTTACTTACGCAGAAAGTTAACTTCTTGAGACCTTACTGCATATTTGAGCAGCTTCTGTCACCATCTAATGGCTGATGTCAGCATTTCAGGACTTCTGGTACATTTCCTAATAGAAACCTAAAATTCAGTATATAAAAAAGCATTTAGCAATGTCAGAAATGCATGATTTTATTTTATTTATTTTTATTTTTCTGCCACATAGAGCTTTGACCTCCCAGTGTGTGTGTGTGTGTGTGTGTGTGTGTATATATATATATATATATATATATATATATATATATATATACTGTATGTATTGCAGTTCTTGAGTTTTAAGATATGAAAGTAGGATGGATGGATGGACAGAATTGCTCCTGACAAGCACAACTTAGTTGTGAATATTATGTATATATTATGCAATTAAATTTGATGAACTTACTTGAAGTGCCAATCAACAGCATCCAAAATGAAAGCAGTCACACTGTATGACACCAAAACTGGCGCCATACAGTGGTTGGTTAGGTTAGGCATCGGCCCTCCCTTCCTGTGGGGTTTGGGCCCTGTGTGGTGGCGGGACTCGGTGTCCATTTCCTATATCAGTGCCAGTTCCTGAACATATGTTTCCATAACAGGGTTGCCAACTTTGGGATCTTGGCTGGAGTGAGGTTTTTGTCACCCAAACTCTAATTTAAAAAAAAAGTCCTCCTTTACTAATAGAAATAAAAATAGAAGGGAAACTGTTTGATTCTTCTCCTCTCCACATCCATGATCCTTCCTTTTTCCAAAATATTTTAGTAAGCTCATCTACCAACATGTAAGAGGCAAATAATGAAAAATGCTTAAAATGGCTAAATGATCTTGTTTTTAAATAAAAACCTTTAAAGCCCCAAAATCCCCTTCCTTTTGTACAATATGGTCATAACAGTCCATAGTTGAACAAACATTTCACAATTTATATCTCCATTACATACAGTATGTTATGATGGCACAATCACATTAAAACACAAGTATATTATTAATGTCTTTAAATACCTGACTGTTTCATTCTAGGGAATGACAATGCTAGTAAAATAAAATTATGAGTAAATCCTGTGTAAAATATATTGGTCTTGACTTAGATCAGACCTTATCTGGTGATCTCAGAGCTGATGAAGTGATCAGCAAGTCCAATGCAAAAGATTTGGGTTTGCATATGAGAAAACCTCTTACATCAGCCTTGATACAGTGTCACATGGACTGTGCCCGTGTAGCCTGGTATTCTGGGTGACCAACCATAATCAAAGGAGGTTGCAGATTATGCAGAACAAGATCATCCTTGTTCTCCTCTCTGCACATCCCCGGACCCACATAGGCCTGGCCGAATTTAGAATGGTCAATATGTTGCCTGTTGAGCTCAGAGTTCAACAGTTAAAATTGCATGAATGTCATGAGTACCTTCTCTCTGGTCATCAGGTGAAGACCTGTGGGGCTTCGTGCTTCAAGTACACTGGAGCTAAACTATTTAATGGTCCACCTCGTCAAATTAGAGTTTGTGAACCAAAACCTGGTTTTTATTCCAAGAACTGGCTCAACAAGAGAACAATCGATTTATTTATTCTTGATTAAAAAAAAAAAAAAATACTATATATTTTTTATTTTATTAACTGTTAGGGGCCACAATGAAAACAAGCTTCTTTTCTTTTTTTTTTTTTTCTATTAGCCTGTATTTTATGTATTTATGTGTTTAGTTAATATATTTTTCTATTATTTTTTGCATGTTTACGTTTCATACGAATTCAATCATTTCATGCAAGTGCTATGTTAAAGATTGGCCAGCGGATGTTGCCATATTTAATTGCTTCAAACACTGAATCATTTCAACACAATTCAGTGGTTCAAAATGCTTCATTTTCACCGTCAATATAATTATCAATAAAATGCATCAGTAACCACACATTTTCAGTGCACAGATAGACTTACAATCATTAATACTTGCTAACCAGGACATTAAATAATGTATGATATTATGTCCTTTAAATGACCTAGTTTGCAGCTAGTTAAAGCCTGTAGCCAACTAGTAGAGAAGCTTGAACCTTCAACTGGACTGGGTTGCTTGACGCGAGAACTTTTTGCTTCAAATCGCAGAAGCTTCCTCAGATAAAATACGTGCTCTGGTAGTCTGACTTCTGTCTGACCCTTGTCGAGAAGAAGGGGAGGGGTCTGAGACACGCCTTGTCCCCTGTTTACAATGGGGTACTCAGATCAAAGCAGTTTCAGTCCTTTGTTCATGGTAATGAGTCATTCACACCATCAGGAGAGGTGTCAGTCCCATCGTTAGAAGGGACAGCTACCCTGTCATTAAGAGGGTGCTAACTAGAGCACAATAGGTGCTAATTAAAGCAATTGCTTAGTCACTAGCAAATAGCAGTCTGCCTCTCGGTAGGAGGCGCCTGATTAGGTTTAAAACTCCAGCTTTTGTGGCTTCTGTTATTCTTCTCTACAAGAGTCAGACAGAAGTCAGACTACCAGAGCAAGAATTTTAGCTGAGGAAGGTTCTGCGATTTGAAGCGAAACGTCCTCGTGTCAAGCAACACAGTCCAGTTGAAGATTCAAGCTTCTCTACTGTGGAAACCACCTGACAACTGAAAGCCTACACAGAAACTCTGTAGCCAACTCTCTCAACACACAATTAGTCTGATGAGGCTCCGTCTGTAGTGGCAAAGTTCCCAAAGTTAGGCTTTTGATGGGCTTACCTTGTTATCCAAAACTTTTTATGCTGCCTCAGTGGCTGACTCGATTAGAACCATAAGCTCCGAAGCTTTGCTTCACGAGGCAGCTGACGTGTCAGGTGACAGGTTTTCAGCGAATCAGTGATCACAGAATACTGCAGTGAGAACACTGTAAGCAGATGTTAACAGTTGTTTTGGGTGCATGGCTTAATCATCTCTTTTCATTAAGAAACAATGCGCGGTGGTCTGGTCTGGCCTAATCTAGTCATCAACAGAAAATAAATGGGAGATATTTTTATTTTGGTGTGACATTTCTTACTTGAGCGTGAGATTGATACTGAAAGTGTGAGTGTCAGGCCGGATGTGTAAGAGTTGACCATCCTGCCATAAGGTAAACAGCTGATTGTTGTTGCTCAGGAGATAGCAAGCTAGCACATTACTACAGTGACTACGTTTACATGCAGCCAATAACCCTTTCATAACCGGAATATTATCAGTTGTCAAGTTGTTCAACAATGAATATGGCTTTATACACCCTGAAGAAAACCATGATAAATGATAAATGTTGTATGGTTTTCTTCAGGGTGTATAAAGCCATATTCATTGGTAAAACAACTTGATAACGATTTTATCATATACCTATAAATGATAAATGTTGTATGGTTTTCTGAAGGGTGTAAAAAGCTATATTCATTGGTGAATAACTTGATAACGATTTTATCATATACAGTGGTCCCTCGTATATCGCGGGAGTTACGTTCTAAAAATAACATGCGATATGCGAAATCCGAGAAGTAGTCAGCGTTATTTTTTACAATTATTATAGATGTTTTAAGGCTATAAAATCCCTCACTACACACTTTATACACTTTTCTCAAACAGGCATTAACATTTTCTCTTTTCTCTCCTGTATAAACACTCAAAGGTCAAACCTTAGTAGAAAAAAAAAGAACGTTTTCCTATAAATAATAATGATGGCTTTTAGAACTAACATATTTAATTTTAACGATCAACCTAAGAGGTTGGACACATAAGAAATTATTAATCAATCAATCAATCAATTTTTTTTTTATATAGCGCCAAATCACAACAAACAGTTGCCCCAAGGCGCTTTATATTGTAAGGCAAGGCCATACAATAATGATGTAAAACCCCAACGGTCAAAACGACCCCCTGTGAGCAAGAACTTGGCTACAGTGGGAAGGAAAAACTCCCTTTTAACAGGAAGAAACCTCCAGCAGAACCAGGCTCAGGGAGGGGCAGTCTTCTGCTGGGACTGGTTGGGGCTGAGGGAGAGAACCAGGAAAAAGACATGCTGTGGAGGGGAGCAGAGATCGATCACTAATGATTAAATGCAGAGTGGTGCATACAGAGCAAAAAGAGAAAGAAACAGTGCATCATGGGAACCCCCCAGCAGTCTACGTCTATAGCAGCATAACTAAGGGATGGTTCAGGGTCACCTGATCCAGCCCTAACTATAAGCTTTAGCAAAAAGGAAAGTTTTAAGCCTAATCTTAAAAGTAGAGAGGGTGTCTGTCTCCCTGATCTGAATTGGGAGCTGGTTCCACAGGAGAGGAGCCTGAAAGCTGAAGGCTCTGCCTCCCATTCTACTCTTACAAACCCTAGGAACTACAAGTAAGCCTGCAGTCTGAGAGCGAAGCGCTCTATTGGGGTGATATGGTACTACGAGGTCCCTAAGATAAGATGGGACCTGATTATTCAAAACCTTATAAGTAAGAAGAAGAATTTTAAATTCTATTCTAGAATTAACAGGAAGCCAATGAAGAGAGGCCAATATGGGTGAGATATGCTCTCTCCTTCTAGTGCTGACGGGGACTCAGCTAGAGTGCTGCTCCGCTGTCCAGGTTGGCTGATTACTCGGGTGGTATGAAAAATATTACCCGTCCGAGAAAAGGGTGTATTGCTATTTATTCTTTAGTGTTTTATCCAATCATATTGGCGTATCATTTATAGGTATATGATAATAGCAATAACCCGGTAGTGCACGGCCATGTAAACACCCTCAAAAACCCAATATGCTCATATTCTGGTTTTTAAAACCCGAAAATGACCCCTGGGTTACTCCTTTTCTAACCCGAATATCAGGTCATAGAAACGCGCATTGGGATATCCCCATAGAAAGGAACATTATTTTGTGTTCTGCGCATGTCCTATCCACAAGGAATCTTGGTCTTTTGAGTACGGCAACTACTTGTATGTGGCGCGTGCAACCCACCGGACACCACAGAAGCAGAGGTAAACGAGCATGGGGAAATCCAGAAGCAGCAGCACAGCACCACACTTTTGGAGTGAGGAGGAAACCGAGTACTTCATTAGTATCATGAAAGACATGAATATAATATATTTTATTGAAGGTAGAAAGTACCAAGATAGCGACATTTACAAGAAAGTGGCTGAAAAGTTACGTGAGGCAGAATTTGCATGAATGCCAGTCTAATTCAAGCGCAGGTGGAAGACGTGCTTCGCTGTTTAGATGGGGATATTGCAAATGATACCAATGACCATGTATACAGGAGTAACTCTGTCTGCTTAAGCATGTAAATGGGTTATTCCTAATGATTCAGAAACCGGAATATTGACCTTATCCTGAATATTAACGGCATGTAAATGTAGCCAGTGACTCATCACTGCTCCATAGTTTGACTTTTAGCATGTAGCTATCTGGAAAATATGCAAGTTGAGCTCATTTGCAACAAAATAATATATTCTGTAAACCATAGAGTGGGACAGATATGATTTGTGTTTTATGCTCATCATCTCATCCATGGCCAAAGTGCAACAAACCCCCTGTAATGCTACACGAAAATTCAGTAAGGTATATCTTCTATTATACATTCCAGATCTAAGGTAGAACTCTACTAGTGTATAATAAGATACATGTAAATATCTTAAAAAAAAACAAAAAAAAACAGAGTACAGCCACTAGTGCCTGGTCTTGACAACCAGGGATGGCAGGTTGAAAAGCTTTTTGGTCCCATGGGAACTCTCCCTACCCACCTCAGTGGCTCAAGAATATGGACAGCATGTATATAAGTGATATTTACACAATCAGGGCAGCAAACAGCATATTATATTATATATTATAGGAGTTAGCTCCTGAAACCTAAATGTTCACACAGTTGAAGATTGTAGTATACATCTACCTAGTCTGTAGACTTGTTGTAAAACTAAATTATAGCTAGTAGGCTAAGCTATAAATATGGTTGTGTTATTATAGAAGCAGAAGCTATGATGTAATATGTTTTAGGTTTCTATCTAAAGTTCACCCTACTAGCTTACTATAGGAAGACAAATTCCATACTCTACATGCTTTCTAATGGAAACCCCAAACTTAGATACTATATATTGATATCTATTAAAGAACCCATAAACTGCAGAACCATTAAAAATCTACACCATGTAAAATAAAAGTGTAAGTCTTGAAAGAAGGCTAACTAGCCATATGAGCTACTGTTAATTTAGCTGTTAACTAGCCAACCATACCTTGCAAGCCAACAAAGTTAAGCAAAGCTGGTAACTGGCGTATAAAGCACAATAGCGTCGCTTCACCCTACAATGACATTGTAACAACAAATACATATAACAACAAATGTGAACAAAAGTGTGTATTAACATTAGCTTCCCAAACAGAACCGACTATGTTGTTAGCTATGACAAATGGTGCTACATGTTTAAGTCCAAATTATGACACTGTAGTGAAGCTACATTAGCCTTAGCAATGCAAGATGGATTTCACACAAAATGTCTCATGAAGGATGAGTTAACTTGAGGTTTTGTCCTACAAAATACTGCAGATGACCCGCTGGGATCAATTCTGCTGACTGTATACATTAGTATTCATTAGGTGTTACGCTTTATTTTCTCCAAAGATGGTGAGAGATGGAAATGGAAGCCATTGTGTATTAGACGTCTGTGGAATTCTGCACAGTCAGCTCAAATCCACTGCCAAGGCCGTTAAGTCACTAAGTAGCACGCTAACGGCTAACTCTGTTTCAATCAATGCAGTAATGCTTTAGCTACACTTATAAAAAGCATCAGCAGGATCGAGCATAACTGAAATTGCGAGGGGGGGAGGGGCTTCCTGTCAATTGTAAAATAACGAAATAAAAAAGCAGCCATTTGCGTTGGGAAGTGGTGACATTGAGGTTGGAGATTTGGAGATGGGATGGGTGGCGATAGGGTCAATCCCCAACCACAGGATCCAGCTGGATGTGATGGATCATTTTAAAACTGGTAAATAACGTCATATACAGTAAATTTAGCTGTGTGAATGTCACAAAATTCTTCATAATGCTCTTTTCTGTCACACCTTGGATTTTATCAGCCATTACCAATTGGCACATTAAACCAAATCAAAATGAATTTGCACTGCATTAAAGCCTGACTGATGCGGTGAGTGTGCACAAGCAGTGACACGGCTCTGTGCACGAGGGGAGACAATCGTCCAAGCAGAAAGTAAGACGCTGTGCCCGATCCATCCTTTCAAAGTGGACGGAATGTCACCAATGGCACTGGATGACTTTTAATGTCCTCCAGGCCACACGTGTTATCTCTGTTAGACTTGCAGAAGGAAACCACTGTCAGGGTGGCACAAAATGAGGAGGACACAAATGTAGACCCACAGACAGAAATGAGGGAATAATCAAAAGGCTTTATCTGGAGGCTAAGCAGTGGTTCGGTACACGGGTAGGCAGGCAGCGATACAAAGGTAACAGGCAGACGTTGGGCTGAGGCATAGTCAAAAACAAGCAATGTTCAAAAACACAGTGAGGCAGAGTAGGCAGGCAGAGACGACAGCAGAGTCCAAAAAACAAGCAAAGTCATACACAGTAAAGGCAACCAGATCTAAGTCAGAACTATGGCGTGAAAAACAGCAAAAAAAAAAAGGGCTTGGACGAAGGCAGAAGCACAAGGCATGGAGTACAACGAACTAGCAGTGAAGAACATGAAAGACGGGGGTTAAATACAGGTGGGGTAATCAGGACGTGATAAGAGTCAGGTGTGGAGAAGGTGAGGACATGACAAAGATGAGTCCAGCAGGTGCAAGAGAGTGCAGGGAAGTGAAACTTTACTAAACAGAAGCAGAGTGAAAGCTGGGGCAAGAGAGTGCAGGAAAGTGAAACTTTACTAAACAGAAGCAGAGTGAAAGCTGGGGAAAGAGAGTGCAGGAAAGTGAAACTTTACTAAACAGAAGCAGAGTGAAAGCAGGTGCAAGAGAGTGCAGGAAAGTGAAACTTTATTAAACAGAAGCAGAGTGAAAGCTGGGGCAAGAGAGTGCAGGAGAGTGAAACTAGATAAACAAGCAGAGTGAAAGCTGGGGCAAGAGGGTGCAGGAGAGTGAAACTAGATAAACAAGCAGAGTGAAAGCTGGGGCAAGAGGGTGAAGGAGAGTGAAACTAGATAAACAGAAGCAGAGTGAAAGCTGGGGCAAGAGGGTGCAGGAGAGTGAAACTAGATAAACAGAAGCAGAGTGAAAGCTGGGGCAAGAGGGTGCAGGAGAGTGAAACTAGATAAACAAGCAGAGTGAAAGCTGGGGCAAGAGGGTGCAGGAGAGTGAAACTAGATAAACAAGCAGAGTGAAAGCTGGGGCAAGAGGGTGAAGGAGAGTGAAACTAGATAAACAGAAGCAGAGTGAAAGCTGGGGCAAGAGGGTGCAGGAGAGTGAAACTAAGTGAACAGAAACAGAGAAATCAGTGACAAAAACTAGAAAATAAAATGAGACCAAAATAGTACAACAAGGAAAAAGATCAAGACTAAACTAGAACGGAACTACATGTGGCAACAATATGTAAACAGACAGTACATCCAGTGACTGAAATGAAAAAACAACAGAGCAAATAAAGGACAGAGACAAAACTAAAACGGCACTAACAATGAGGCAAAAGAAAACAACCAAACTGAAAATCACTGGCCAGGGTCACAGACAGATGGCAAAACCATAACAGGAGCCCGGAGGGGGCCAAACCATGACAACCACTAGATAATGTGAGTGCCTGGATCAACACAATTAAAGCTGAACCACCAACTGCATCCTCATTCTGTAGGTTTGTGGGTTTCTTTTTGATGGGTTTTTTTTGTTGTACAACGCCTGGATGAAGGTTGTGTCGGTTAATTAATTTTATTTTAGCATTATGTCTTCAGACTAGAATGCGACTATTTGGAGATTTTTATTTATTCAGAGGATTTAGTCAAGCACAAACATTTGCCATTATATCTCCAAGGTCTTGGGCCCAAACTCACCAAACTTGACACACAGTTAGTGCCAGTAGGGATGAATCATCACTGTAGTGTATCAGTGTGGCTAGGATACTTTAGAAAATTACCATCACAAAAAATGATCTTTTAGTCCTTTCAGGATCTTTTTGCTTGATTGATTACCTGTCTTGTATTATGTTTTATTCTACAACCCCAATTCCAGTTTAGTTGGGACATTGTGTAAAATGTAAATAAAAACAGAATACAATGATTTGCAAATCCTCTTCAACCTATATTCAGTTGAATACACCACAAAGACAAGATATTTAATGTTCAAACTGATAAACTTTTTGTGCAAATATTTGCTCATTTTCAAATGGATGCCTGCAACATGTTTCAAAAAAACTGGGACAGTGGTATGTTTACCGCTGTGTTACATCACCTTTCCTTCTAACAACACTAAATAAGCATTTGGGAACTGAGGACACTAATTGTTGAAGCTTTGTAGGTGGAATTCTTTCCCATTCTTGCTTGATGTATGACTTCAGTTGTTCAATAGTTCGGGGTCTCCGTTGTCATATTTTGCACTTCATAATGCGCCACACATTTTCAATGGGCGACAGGTCTGGACTGCAGGCAGGCCAGTCTAGTATCCGCACTCTTTTACTATGAAGCCACACTGTTGTAACTCATGCAGAATGTGGCTTGGCATTGTCTTGCTGAAATAAGAAGGGACGTCCCTGAAAAAGATGTTGCTTGGATGGCAGCATGTTTTGTTGCAAAACCGGGATGTACCTTTCAGCATTGATGGTGCCATCACAAATGTGTAAGTTGCCATGCCATGGGCACTAATACACCCCCATACCATCACAGATGCTGGCTTTTGAACTTTGCGCTGGTAACAATCTGGATGGTCTTTTTCCTCTTTTGTCCAGAGGACACGACATCCATGATTTCCAAAAACAATCTGAAATGTGAACTCATCAGACCACAGCACACTTTTCCACTTTCTGTCTGCTCTGGCTCTGGCCCAGAGAAGGCGGTGGCGTTTCTGGATGTTGTTGATGTATGGCTTTCACTTTGCATGGTAGAGTTTTAACTTGCACTTGTAGATGTAGCGACGAACTGTGTTAACTGACAGCGGTTTTCTGAAGTGTTCCTGAGCCCACGTGGTAAGATCCTTTACACAATGATGTCAGTTTTTAATGCAGTGCCACCTGAGGGATCGAAGGTCACGGGCATACAGTGGTGGTTTTCGGCCTTGCCGCTTACATGTAGAAAGTTCTCCAGATTCTCTGAATCTTCTGATTGTATTATGGACTGTAGATGGTGGAATCCCTAAATTCCTTGCAGTTGAACATTGAGAAACATTGTTCTTAAACTGTTGAACTATTTTTTCACGCAGTTGTTCACAAAGTGGTGATCCTCACCCCATCTTTGCTTGTGAACGGCTGAGCCTTTTGGGGATGCTCCTTGTATACCCAATCATGACAGTCACCTGTTTCCAATTAACTGATTCACCTGTGGAATGTTCCAAACAGGTGTTCTTTGAGCATTCATCAACTTTTCCAGTCTTTTGTTGCCTCGTCTCAGCTTTTTTGAAATGTGATGTGTAAATATTTGCACAAAAACAAAAAGTCTATCAGTTTGAACATTAAATATCTTGTCATTGCGGTGTATTCAATTGAATAGAGGTTGAAGAGGATTTGCAAATCATTGTATTCTGTTTTTATTTACATTTTACACAACGTCACAACTTCATTGGAATTGGGTTTGTACCCTGCTATAATGTGGAGATTTTGTTTGAGTTGCAATTGGAATATCTTTCAGATTTCTAGTAGAAAGAAAAGAGATTAGGTGCTGGGATGTTCACTGAAAAGGTGTTGTCATATTTCCTGTGATGGTGAAGGACTTTGTTTTGGCCGTAATTGCTGTGATTTTTCTGACTATGCAGCTTTAACATTCACTCGGCATCGTCTGAACACGAGGTTGCAGAGCTACGGAGTCTTTTACTTAACATCTGTGAATGAGGGGACTCGGCTCTGAGCTTCTGTCATCTTGCCCTCAATTCTTCTCTCTTTCTTAATTTATTCTGTTCTTTTCATCCTGCTGAACCTTTTGTCCTTTTTGCTCATTTTCTCATTTGACATTATTGTCTTCTCTTTGTCCACATCGTTCTGCCCTCTTTCTTATCCACTTTAATCAGGTCGACCTTTTCCTTTCTCCTCCCTGCTTCTCCTCTCCTTTCCTCACATCTCCACCCCTCCATCCTTTCAGCGTTTGCATTTGGAAGCAGCCTCCCGAACCCAAGCCTATTTTACGGCGGGTAGTTTCTCGCTCCTGATGACGCGCTTACAGAAATTAGTAAGTGACTGACACCAGACAGCTGCAAATTGAATTTCTGAAGAGGGAAGAAGCCCAAACGCACATGCATACATACATGCAAGGCCATAAAGTCGTGCTCCTGCAGGAAAAAAGAGAGGATATTCTAATGAGAGAAGCAGTCAATAATGAGATGTTCTGCTTCGAGGAAAGTCATGTGTGAGAATGTTACCTTTTGATGAGGAAACACATGGCAGACTTTTCTCCTATTAGTTTCAGAAGCTCCACTTTGGACCAAATTTGTAAATGTTCACAGGTCACACAGTGGGTCATTTATTCTTGATTCACCAGTTCTGCCAATGAAAAGAAGAACGATGGCATCGGTGCTTATCTCCAGATTCCGTAGTGTGAAGCAGATGAGTGTCTATGAATCCACCTGGATGGGACACCAATCCAATGTAGGTTGCTACCCCCCATCTGAGAAAAAATGTCATAATGTTAGGGCCCCTTCACACACTGTACGACTAAGTACAAATCAGGACAAATCACGGCGGAACAGCACGTATGAGCAGCTGTGATTTTACACGTGTTGCATACGATTCCTGCTTCATGCACAATTTGACTACATTCGTACTATGTGTGAAGGGGCCTTTAAAATCGGAACACCAACTGGTTCATTGTGCATTTGGATCCACTCTGATCCATTTAGACATATTGTTTATTTTAAAACTAATTTCTGATTTGTATCGATGACTTTCTAAACCCGTAATTAATATGTTTAAGACTTTAGACTTCATGCAAATACATACAAAGTTTTGTTATGAGAAACATATTTTACATCTTTCCTGCCCTCCTGTACATATGTTAGTATCTGAAACATGCAGCCAGAGAGCCAGACATGCTGTAATGGGATTCAGGGATTCACAAAAAGCTGGTGGTCTTCCAGTGTGCACTGAAGGACGCTGCTTCAGGCACAACAGGTTGGGATGTGATACAGTGCCAGTGAGGCTGCAATGAAATCCTGGCTGCAGCTGCTCCAGATCCTCGGGGGTTATGGGAAATGGTTTTTGTTTATACAGCCACACAGCGCTGTTGCAGTCGAATGGATGGGGGAACGAATCCACACAATTATAAGCCTGGATTCATAATAGTATGTGTGTGTGAGCCTGGGGATAAGTGTGAAATTTTGACCTTGACATTAGATAATAAAGGTCAGTGTAACAGGGAAAAAAAATGTAATCGTGTTTGCCGTTTTGTTTCTTTGGCCATTGCAGCTCAATTTGGGTGAAGTGGCTTAAAAATTCAAATTTTGCTTCTTTTTTTTTTTTTTTTAATTGAAAAACAAAGTTTAGGTTTTTATGTCAGGGATGCTGTAATTATTTTGGCAGGTGACCCCCAATGCAGAGAACCACAAGGGAAAGTAGTTTATTGTCCCACAGGTGATTTAGAGCATATAGTGCAGTGGCCAGAGCTGAAATTGAATGAATGAATAAATGAATGAATGAGTTTATTTGTTCGGCACACATGTTAATAATATAACAATTTAAAGTAGACCTGCATTGAAATAAATGCAGTCAGATCTTTGGACCAAAAAATGACATATTTACACATAAGATCCTTCTGAATGTAGTAAAGTAAATCTGCAAGCCCAGATCTGTCATTCAACGGAGAAATCTTCATTTTAAAATGACAAATTTACAGCTAACAGTTAGCCCTCCGCAAACTGTCCCTCTCATCATGGACGCTGCCGAGACGTCAGGGACAAGACCCTCTCCCAGCATGCATTGCGCGCACCAACTGTAATTTGTGGATTTACGTCAGTTTGCATCTGCACCTTTTTCTTGTCTTATACGGAAGGATCTACTTTTTAAAACTTCATATTGTCTTGCGGTACGCTTGGTGAGTACACATTTCTTTTATTTGTGCTTGAAAATTATTTTTGTGGACTTTTTCATACGCCCGTTTGATTGAGTGGTGTCGCAATGAAAATCTACTGTCTTTCACCTGCGGTGTACCGTCGCGGGCTACGGATGTGAGACCCGCAAAGAATTCAAGTCATTAAAAATATATAAACCTCTCTCAGCGGCCACGGAGTTCTGCGGCTCCGATTACCGAGATGTGCGGCGCTGCGGATTTTGCAGCAAGAAGTCTGTCCTTGCGAGCAACAGGTGTCACCGCGCGCACTGCATGAAAACGGCGAGCATAGTCGAGCGTAGTCTCTGGACTTGTGCCAAGTTGGCTGTAACTCCATTCAGTAGACAGAGAGGTGGTGCTGGCTGCACAGCAGACAGCACACGGGGGTGTGAGTGCCGCGGCGGAATTTAACGAGCGCATGCACTCGGTAAGCGTATCGAGGGCAGTGAGAGCGAGGCGTCGGGGAATAATGTCGCCCGCTGTCGATGCCGCCACTGATCTGATCCCCGGATCTGAGCAAGCAGAGCTGTAGCTCACATTCATTGCAGCTTACTTTTGGATGTTGAAACTAGGATGTGTATAACAGTAACATTACTAAGAGATAAAATCAATTTCAATGCGGGATCGGACTGAAGGCGGGAACGCGTCGCATTGTCCCTGACGTCATGGAAATGATCCGGATGTACAAACTGTTTTCACAGAGGGCTAAATGTTAGCTGCAAATTTGTCATTTTTAAATGAATATTTCTCTGCTGAATTACAAATTTGGGCTTACAGATTTACTTTACTGCATTCACAAGGGTCTTATAAATACATATCAGCTATTTCTTTTCTGAAATCTGACCACATTTATTTCAGTGCAGGTTTCCTTTAACAAAAAACAATAAACCAATATATAATAATAATAATAATAATAACAAACCAAAAGTGGCCGGGTACCCCTCCACCTGGTAGAACAAAATTTTTTTTTTTCTTAACGTTATTTCTTGAAATGTCAGAAAAGAAAAGTTGTGGTGGTTTATTTGGGTGTTTTAAGAGGCATTTCCATGGTAACCGGAAAATACAAAAAAGTCACACTTTTTTTATTTTTTACTTTAAATATAATTTATTATTGCAAAAAAATAACTGTCTATGCAAATGAAAGTGTTGTTGATAATAAAAAAGAACTATTCTAGATGAAATATGTGTTTTAAAGAGTAAGAGAAATCCACGAGGAGCTCGGTGTTTCAAGGTTGGAAAGGGGTGTGTCAGTTGTTGGAGTCACTCTTCAAAACATTTAATCTTTGTGAACAAGTGCTGAAGAAGGTGTTTGTTTTGAAAATGGAAACCTCAGAATAAACATCAGCACCATTGTTTTTGACAGATATGGCAGTTTGCAGTCTATTAAGCAGATGGAGTGAGAACAAAGAGGTGCAGGTGACGTTTCTCCAAGCCACCAAGTAACTGGTGCTCATGAAGTACCAAACTAGCGACAGTTCTTGAACGGAATAGCAGACAAGGCTGCACTTGCTGTTTTTGTAAGTGACACTCTGGTTGCCAAAGCACCAGGATGACTGCAATGAAACCAGGCAGCTGTTCTAGCTGGAGGTTTTGTCAATGGCAAGGCTGCTAAGTTTGTGAAGAAAAACAGAAATTTCTGTGCTTTCTGAGCTTTTTGCATCCTTAGAGGAAGCACATACTAGGATGTTACTGCATGATATCAATCTATCTCAGACACACTCCAGAAATGTCATTCATTGTGATGACACAGATGTGCTGGTCATTCTGTTGTATTTCTTCAGCAAAGGAAGTCTTGCTCCAGAGGTCTACATGCACACTGGTCATTCTGGAAGAACGACTCATGAACAGTACTTTCCTCTACATGCAGTTGCTGCAAAGGGGTGAAATGGTTGGATGTTGCTTCCTATCAATCAATCAATCAATCAATCAATCAATCAATCAATCAATCATTTTTTTATATAGCGCCAAATCACAACAAACAGTAGCTCCAAGGCGCTTTATATTGTAAGGCAAGGCCATACAATAATTATGTAAAACCCCAACGGTCAAAACGACCCCCTGTGAGCAAGCACTTGGCTACAGTGGGAAGGAAAAACTCCCTTTTAACAGGAAGAAACCTCCAGCAGAACCAGGCTCAGGGAGGGGCAGTCTTCTGCTGGGACTGGTTGGGGCTGAGGGAGAGAACCAGGAAAAAGACATGCTGTGGAGGGGAGCAGAGATCAATCACTAATGATTAAATGCAGAGTGGTGCATACAGAGCAAAAAGAGAAAGAAACAGTGCATCATGGGAACCCCCCAGCAGTCTACGTCTATAGCAGCATAACTAAGGGATGGTTCAGGGTCACCTGATCCAGCCCTAACTATAAGCTTTAGCAAAAAGGAAAGTTTTAAGCCTAATCTTAAAAGTAGAGAGGGTGTCTGTCTCCCTGATCTGAATTGGGAGCTGGTTCCACAGGAGAGGAGCCTGAAAGCTGAAGGCTCTGCCTCCCATTCTACTCTTACAAACCCTAGGAACTACAAGTAAGCCTGCAGTCTGAGAGCGAAGCGCTCTATTGGGGTGATATGGTACTACGAGGTCCCTAAGATAAGATGGGACCTGATTATTCAAAACCTTATAAGTAAGAAGAAGAATTTTAAATTCTATTCTAGAATTAACAGGAAGCCAATGAAGAGAGGCCAATATGGGTGAGATATGCTCTCTCCTTCTAGTCCCCGTCAGTACTCTAGCTGCAGCATTTTGAATTAACTGAAGGCTTTTTAGGGAACTTTTAGGACAACCTGATAATAATGAATTACAATAGCCCAGCCTAGAGGAAATAATGCATGAATTAGTTTTTCAGCATCACTCTGAGACAAGACCTTTCTGATTTTAGAGATATTGCGTAAATGCAAAAAAGCAGTCCTACATATTTGTTTAATATGCGCTTTGAATGACATATCCTGATCAAAAATGACTCCAAGATTTCTCACAGTATTACTAGAGGTCAGGGTAATGCCATCCACAGTAAGGATCTGGTTAGACACCATGTTTCTAAGATTTGTGAGGCCAAGTACAATAACTTCAGTTTTATCTGAGTTTAAAAGTAGGAAATTAGATGTCATCCATGTCTTTATGTCTGTAAGACAATCCTGCAGTTTAGCTAATTGGTGTGTGTCCTCTGGCTTCATGGATAGATAAAGCTGGGTATCATCTGCGTAACAATGAAAATTTAAGCAATACCGTCTAATAATACTGCCTAAGGGAAGCATGTATAAAGTGAATAAAATTGGTCCTAGCACAGAACCTTGTGGAACTCCATAATTAACTTTAGTCTGTGAAGAAGATTCCCCATTTACATGAACAAATTGTAATCTATTAGACAAATATGATTCAAACCACCGCAGCGCAGTGCCTTTAATACCTATGGCATGCTCTAATCTCTGTAATAAAATTTTATGGTCAACAGTATCAAAAGCAGCACTGAGGTCTAACAGAACAAGCACAGAGATGAGTCCACTGTCCGAGGCCATAAGAAGATCATTTGTAACCTTCACTAATGCTGTTTCTGTACTATGATGAATTCTAAAACCTGACTGAAACTCTTCAAATAGACCATTCCTCTGCAGATGATCAGTTAGCTGTTTTACAACTACCCTTTCAAGAATTTTTGAGAGAAAAGGAAGGTTGGAGATTGGCCTATAATTAGCTAAGATAGCTGGGTCAAGTGATGGCTTTTTAAGTAATGGTTTAATTATTGCCACCTTAAAAGCCTGTGGTACATAGCCAACTAACAAAGATAGATTGATCATATTTAAGATCGAAGCATTAATTAATGGTAGGGCTTCCTTGAGCAGCCTGGTAGGAATGGAGTCTAATAGACATGTTGATGGTTTGGAGGAAGTAACTAATGAAAATAACTCAGACAGAACAATCTGAGAGAAAGAGCCTAACCAAATACCGGCATCACTGAAAGCAGCCAAAGATAACGATACGTCTTTGGGATGGTTATGAGTAATTTTTTCTCTAATAGTTAAAATTTTATTAGCAAAGAAAATCATGAAGTCATTACTAGTTAAAGTTAAAGGAATACTCGGCTCAATAGAGCTCTGACTCTTTGTCAGCCTGGCTACAGTGCTGAAAAGAAACCTGGGGTTGTTCTTATTTTCTTCAATTAGTGATGAGTAGAAAGATGTCCTAGCTTTACGGAGGGCTTTTTTATAGAGCAACAGACTCTTTTTCCAGGCTAAGTGAAGATCTTCTAAATTAGTGAGACGCCATTTCCTCTCCAACTTACGGGTTATCTGCTTTAAGCTACGAGTTTGTGAGTTATACCACGGAGTCAGGCACTTCTGATTTAAAGCTCTCTTTTTTAGAGGAGCTACAGCATCCAAAGTTGTCTTCAATGAGGATGTAAAACTATTGACGAGATACTCTATCTCACTTACAGAGTTTAGGTAGCTACTCTGCACTGTGTTGGTATATGGCATTAGAGAACATATAGAAGGAATCATATCCTTAAACCTAGTTACAGCGCTTTCTGAAAGACTTCTAGTGTAATGAAACTTATTCCCCACTGCTGGGTAGTCCATCAGAGTAAATGTAAATGTTATTAAGAAATGATCAGACAGAAGGGAGTTTTCAGGGAATACTGTTAAGTCTTCTATTTCCATACCATAAGTCAGAACAAGATCTAAGATATGATTAAAGTGGTGGGTGGACTCATTTACTTTTTGAGCAAAGCCAATAGAGTCTAATAATAGATTAAATGCAGTGTTGAGGCTGTCATTCTCAGCATCTGTGGATGTTAAAATCGCCCACTATAATTATCTTATCTGAGCTAAGCACTAAGTCAGACAATAGGTCTGAAAATTCACAGAGAAACTCACAGTAACGACCAGGTGGACGATAGATAATAACAAATAAAACTGGTTTTTGGGACTTCCAATTTGGATGGACAAGACTAAGAGTCAAGCTTTCAAATGAATTAAAGCTCTGTCTGGGTTTTTGATTAATTAATAAGCTGGAATGGAAGATTGCTGCTAATCCTCCGCCCCGGCCCGTGCTATGAGCATTCTGACAGTTAGTGTGACTCGGGGGTGTTGACTCATTTAAACTAACATATTCATCCTGCTGTAACCAGGTTTCTGTAAGGCAGAATAAATCAATATGTTGATCAATTATTATATCATTTACCAACAGGGACTTAGAAGAGAGAGACCTAATGTTTAATAGACCACATTTAACTGTTTTAGTCTGTGGTGCAGTTGAAGGTGCTATATTATTTTTTCTTTTTGAATTTTTATGCTTAAATAGATTTTTGCTGGTTATTGGTGGTCTGGGAGCAGGCACCGTCTCTACGGGGATGGGGTAATGAGGGGATGGCAGGGGGAGAGAAGCTGCAGAGAGGTGTGTAAGACTACAACTCTGCTTCCTGGTCCCAACCCTGGATAGTCACGGTTTGGAAGATTTAAGAAAATTGGCCAGATTTCTAGAAATGAGAGCTGCTCCATCCAAAGTGGGATGGATGCCGTCTCTCCTAACAAGACCAGGTTTTCCCCAGAAGCTTTGCCAATTATCTATGAAGCCCACCTCATTTTTTGGACACCACTCAGACAGCCAGCAATTCAAGGAGAACATGCGGCCTATCTGTACATGCTCTTACAAGCTGTGACACCAACGGTTCACAACCAACAGTTGTGTATTTCTATTTTATTTTATTATTGTTGTAAAGCACTTTATGATTTTATACAAATAAACTTTACTTACTTAAAGGCAAAACCACTGGAAAAAAATCACTGGGAAATAGAACACGAGAGAGCAGGACAAACCTATACAATCTGGCAACAAGGGAATGCTCCAACAGCAGCTCAACAGGCAGTCAAATGTGGAACCTGCAGAGACGCATAAAACCAGAAGGCCAGAAACAGGAAGCCAAGCCACATGAAACAAACAGAAGAAACATCAGTGTATACTGGAGTTGTATGCTCTGATTGTTCTATGTAACTTTGTTTGTATGGATGTTAGCAGGAAGTCCTTATCTGACTTTGGTTCAAATTGTCCAGCACATTGGGCTTATGGATGGGAAGAAGTGATTTGATTTTAGTTCCAACCTGTCAACAATCAGTGTCAAGGGTCCAAGTCAAATATCCAGCAACTTGCTAATATATAGGACAATGGCTAATTTTATGGAAATTAGTTCAACTACTTTATTACCTGCATCACTGAAGGCAGAGCAGGGGTCTGTTCTATAAAGAAAGCACAGAAAAGTGGCACTTAATGTGAAACGCCTGACTTGAATAAGCCTAACAAATGAGATGAGGCTAAAGCGGTTCCATAAAGGCCGAGCCACATTCACCCAATCAAACTAATTCAAGGCAGGTTTAGCCAGTCAGACTAATTGCATGTGCACGCCATTCATAAGCAGCCCTTGAGGCCGACCACAAATCAACTGGATTCACAATGGCAAAATGTAAAGAGCAGCAATGTTCACTGCCTCAGAACAGGCACTTATTATGGAGACCTATGAGGAATTTAAACATCTAATAACGAAAAGAGGGAACACGGCAGCAATAAATAAACTCAGAGAGAAAGGCTGGCAGGAAATTGCTGATCGACTAAATGCGTAAGTAGCCTCCAACCAAAGTTAAACTGCCATTATCGTATTATAGTCTCCTGATTTGGAGCGTTATCTCCCGACCTCCCCATTCATACTTAAAATTTCCCAATATCAAAGTTAAGGAGGTGAGCACCACTGATAGATGAACAGTGGAAAGTGTCAAGACCCTCTGCGGGGCCGCTGAGTTTGTAAAATGGAGATATTCATCTAGCTGGTTTGATTTGATTTATTTGGCAATAAAATACAAGTACATAATATACATACATACAAGATATAAAATTGCAGAGGATAACACAAAAAAGTATAAACACTTATTTCCATTGTGGTCCTTGAGGGGGGGAAACTAACAATCAAATAACAATAAAGTGACTAAAGTGACTTAGAAAAAAATATATAATAAAAATTAATAGTAAACAGTAGGGATGGGTATTGATAAGATTTTATCGATATCGATGCCATTATCGATTCTGCTTATCGATCTGATTCCTTATCGATTCCATTATCGATACCTCTTGTGAATTTTGTACTAAAAGTAGGCTTTACAGGTTTTCTATGTATTTCATTGAGTCTTAAAGTAAATAAATATGAAATTGGTATCCTTGATCTCTGGACATAAATAAAAATAAACAAAATAGTGTTTTGCTTTGAAGTTATTCATTCCGACTGGATTCTATCGTTCTAATTTTACTCAGCAGAGAGCCGTGCAGCGTTTGGAGCTGTGTGAACAGAACGGAGGACGATTTTCGTTTCTTTCTCGCAACAACACAGGAGTCCCAGTTAGTAACTTTAATCCACAAAAAAGTGACTCACGATTGACATATTCAGGGATGAAAGTGGTGAAAAACAAAAAAAGCTGAAACCCAAAATTACCCCCCAACACCACCCACATGAAAATGTTTGAATTCTAGAAACTCTGAAATGCAATCTGGGACTACTCCAGACAATAAACTGCAGTGAGTGCAGCATCCATTTAGGTGAGGAAAAAAAATACAACTTTCCTTATTCAGATTCATTCTAGTAGTATTCTGCTCTTACTAGGATGCAGCAGTTTTCTAGTTTGGCAGATAGTTCTGGAGGAAATCACTGAAGAAATTAACAAACTGAAAATATGGTTTGACTGAAACAAACTGTCATTAAACTTAAATAAAACAGGGATGAAATGGAGGTGTAATAGTCACTCGGTGTTCACAGGAAACACATATATTTCTATATGTATTTATTTATTTATGTTAGTTGCTATTATATATTTCCTGTTGTGTTTCTATTCAAGTTCTTTTTGTCTCTTTCTCTAAAATTGTATATAATAATCATTAGATTATTAATATATAAGCAAAAATAAATTTAATAAATATACAATTTGAAAACAAATGCACCCAAACGTGATGACAGCTGCAACTGCTTAATGCTAACTTTTAACATTGAAAATGCCATAGACATGCTAACGCGAAAGCATCGCTCCCGTTTTTAAGTTATAAAATACATCTATCAACTGTTTCAGAAGACTATAACAGGTCGGTTTAACATAGAAAAGGTAAATAATACTCACAGATGTATGCTCTTTAGGGTTTTAGCGGGGGGAAATTAAGCGAAAGAAAGAATAAACAAAGCAATTGATCGAAGCATTGCTTCAATCTGCGAACCACTGCTTCGATTGGTTCAAGGTTCAAAGCCGCACTGCAGAAAAGTTGATTACGGACCCGCTGCAGGGTCTGTAATCAATGTAGAGAAATGATCATTTTCCTGACAAACACCCCCAAAATAACGGCCACTCTGAAGGACCGATAACAGAATCATTAAGCACAAAGCTTATTGATGTCGGTGGATTGAATAATTTCTTAACGATACCCAAAAGGAACCAGTTCTCGATACCCATCCCTAGTAAATAGGCAAATCACCCAGGCCGAAGTCACCGAGGTGGTCACAAATCTCCTTGGTGACAAGGCTCGTGGGGTGGACGAAATCCGTCCTGAGTACCTTAAGTCTCTGGATGTTGTGGGACTGTCCTGGTTGACACGTCTCTGCAACATCGCGTGGCAGTCGGGGACAGTACCCCTGGATTGGCAGACCGTGGTGGTGGTCCCTCTGTTTGAGAAGGGGGACCAGAGGGTGTGTTCCAACTACAGGGGGATCACACTCCTCAGCTTCCCCGGAAAGGTCTATTCCAGGTTGCTGGAGAGGAGAATTTGACCAATAGTCGAACCTCAGATTCAGGAGGAGCAGTGTGGTTTTGGTCCTGGTCGCGGCACACTGGACCAGCTCTACACCCTCCATCGGGTGCTCGAGGGTTCATGGGAGTTCGCCCAACCAGTCCACATTTGCTTTGTGGATCTGGAGAAGGCGTTTGACCGTGTCCCTCGAGGTGCCCTGTGCGGGGTGCTCCGGGAGTCCGGGGTCCTTTGCTAAGGCCTATCCGGTCCCTGTACGACCACAGCAGGAGCTTGGTTCGCATTGCCGGTAGTAAGTCAAACCTGTTTCCATTGCACGTTGGCCTCCACCAGGGCTGCCCTTTGTCACCGGTTCTGCTCATTACCTTTATGGGCAAAATTTCTAGGCGCAGCCAGGGTGTAGAGGGGGTCCAGTTTGGGAAACACAGAATCTCATCTCTGCTGTTTGCGGATGATGTGGTCCTGTTGGCTTCGTCAAACCAGGACCTGGGGCAGTTTGCAGCAGAGTGGGAAGTGTCCGGGATGAAGATCAGCACCTCCAAATCTGAGGCCATGGTTCTTGAACGGAAAAAGGTGCCTTGCCCTCTTCAGGTCGGTGGGGTGTCCTTGTCTCAGGTGGAGGAGTTTAAGTATCTCGGGGTCTTGTTCACGAGTGAGGGACGAATGGAGCGTGAGATCGCGAGTACAAGCGGCCAAGATGAGTTTCCTCCGCAAGGTGGCTGGGCGCTCCCTTAGAGATAGGGTGAGGAGCTCTGTCACTCGGAGGAGCTCGGAGTCGAGCCGCTGCTCCTCCACGTTGAAAGGAGCCAGCTGAGGTGGCTCAGGCATCTTTTCCGGATGCCCCCTGGATGCCTCGCTGGAGAGGTGTTCTGGGCACGTCCCATCGGGAGGAGGCCCCGGAGAAGACCCAGATCACGCTGGAGGGACTACGTCTCTCAGCTGGCTTGGGAAGGCCTCGGGGTTCCCCCGGAGGAGCTGGGGGAGGTGTGTGTGTATGCGGGAGGTCTGGGCGGCTTTGCTTGGGCTGCTGCTCCCGCGACCCAACCTAGGATAAGCGGAAGAAAATGGATGGATGGATGGATAGTAAACAAAATCCTGATGACTATCAACTAAAAGTTTAGACATAAAAAATTCCTTAACACTTTTCTTAAAAACATCTTTAGTCCTTAACAATTTAACAGAAACAGGGAGATCATTCCATAATTTAACGCCAGTATGACTAAAAGAATTCTTACTGAAACTACCAACATGATTAACAATGAAAGATGCCTGACTGTTTCTGGTACGGTTGATAGAAGATAACTGAAAATTAGATTTCATATAATCAGGAGTGTTGTTATTATAGATGTTATACACATGACTTAACCTTAGCTGACTTACTCGATACTCAGTCGGTAACATACCAACATGTTTAAATTCTTCAGCCCCTAGGTGACTACGTGGGGCGAAGATTAAACATAAACCTAATAACCTTATTCTGAGCCACTTGAAGTCTGGATTTAAATTTCTTAGACAAACCACTGTACCAAGCAGAACAACATAGTCAAAGTGGCATTGAACCAAGAGTTTCTTAGTTTTCAAATCAAATTTTCGACCATTTCTGTATAAAAGTTTCACTTTGTTTGAACATTTTAAAACAACTTTATCTGAAATAGCATCGCCTGAGAGAGATTGGTCCAAAATTATGCCTAAATAAGTTACTTGCTGCTTTGATTCAATGTCAACTCTGCCGCACTTGACTTATAAACTATTACACTTTTTTTAGCCTGCGCTTTGATGCAAACGGTACTGATTCCGTTTTACCTAGGTGCAATGATAGCTTGTTATCTATCACCCATTCTTGGACTGCGGCAAGCTCTGTACTGAGGGTCGCCTCTATCTCCGACATGTCCTTGCCAGAAACAAGCAGTGCTGAGTCGTCTGCATAAAGCAGCAACTTACACTTGACAGCACCAGGGATGTCATTGACATAGATCAGAAACAGAAGTTAATTGTGACTACAACAACTTAAACAAAAAAATAAAATAAATCACATATTGTGTCGTAAAAAAACAGCAGCAGCAGGTGGGCGGACGTCACTGTTATCTCCATTTGGTCCCTCACATCCCTGACAAGGACTAAGCGGATGCGAACTTCGGAGGACAGCAGGCTCCAGGTAGTGGGTCTTCTCTGCATCCCTCATTCAAATGCTTCAAGAGACAGAACATTCTCCACAAGATTGTAACAGAAAGCAGAACAGACTTAGCCAGTGTGTGCTCTTCTTAGCTGCACCTGTACTCTACTGTTCCATGAGTGGAGGCTGAGGGAAGGTTTCTTCGAAAAATGGCCATCATCCATTATTCAGTATGGCTACTATTGGATTGACAATAACAAAAGAACATCTTGTCTGATTGGGAGAAAATTCTTGGTGGTGAATTGAGGGAGGCTAGAGGAAGCTTCATTTTGGAAACGTCTGCTCCTTGTTGTCCAGCATGGACGCCAAGTGCACCATCTTTTTTTTTTCATTTCTATGTAATAACTAAAAATCGCCTCATCAGATTGAAACAATCTTAGTGGTGTATTGCGGAAGGCTACAGGAAGGTTCCTCTTGAAAATGCCTATCATCTGTTATCCAATATGGTCACCGTGGACACCATCTTGATTATTGCTTCCACCCAATAATTAGAATGAAACCATTTCTTGGTGGTGTATTTGGGGATGTGCATGAAGCATCCTTTTGAAAATGGGGGTCAACAGACCACACACCAGTTGTAAAGCAGCAATCCTTTCATAATACAAATAGATTGTGTACCATATTTAAAAGCAGCAGGTGGATATGGCACAATTTGCATTGGTCTACTCTCTAAATGATTGATTCTTTAAGATGTGGGTGTGGCTTTGAGCTACTGAGGATTTGATTTTATCACAGACAGCACAAACACAAAGTAAGAAATAAAAACACAATTAATTAGTGGTTTGGAAAACATGGACATCATCCAACCACAGTGGTGTCAAAAGTACACACATTTATTACTTAAGTAGAAGTATAGATACTGCAGTTTAAAAACACTCTGGTAAAAGTTGAAGTATCAACTTGACCTCTTTACTCAAGTAAAAGTGAAAAAGTATGTGCTCCAAAACCTACTTAAAGTATAAAAGTATAAAGTAACCTTTAAAAAAAAAAAAAAGGTAGATGCCACTATATGAATTGAAAGCTTAATTTAAAAACTGATTCGTTCTACATGTGGCCCAAGACCCAAAACCCCAAATTACCCCCCAACACCACCTGCACGAAAATGTTTCAATTCTATAAGCTCTGAAATGCAATCTGGGACTATTCCAGACAATAAACTGCAGTGAGTGCAGCATCCATTTAGTGAAGGAAAAAAAACCAAAAAAACACAACTTTCCTTATTCAAATTCATTCCAGTAGTATTCTGCTCTTACAAGGATGCAGCAGTTTTCTAGTTTGGCAGATAGTTCTGGAGGAAATCACAACACATTGAAAATATGGTCTGACCGAAACAAACTGTCATTAAATAAGACAGGGATGAAGTGGAGGTGTAAGAGTCACTAGGTGTTCGCAGGAAACATGTATGTATGTATGTATTCATGTATGTTCATTGTTAGTTGCTTTTATATTTTCTGTTGTGTTTCTATTCAGGTTCTTTTTGCCTCTTTCTCTAAAATTGTATATAATAATCATTAGATTATTAATATATAAACAAAAATACATTTAAGAAATATTAAAATTTGAAAACAAATGCACCCGAACGTGATGAGAGCTGCAATTGCTTAATGCTAACTTTTAACATTGAAAACGCCATAGACATGCTAACGCGTTAGCGTCGCTCCCGTTTTTAAATTATAAAATACATCTATCAACTGTTTCAGAAGACCATAACAGGTCGGTTTAACATAGAAAAGGTAAATAATACTCACAGAAGTATGCTCTTTAGGGTTTTAGCGGGGGAAAATTAAGCGAAAGAAAGAAAGAATAAACGAAGCAATAGGTCGAAGCATCGCTTCAATCTGCGAACCACTGCTTCGATTGGTTCACGGTTCAAAGCAAAGCCGCGCTGCAGAAAAGTTGATTACAGGCGCACATGACGTGAAATATATATATAAACATTAAACTGAAGCCAAGAGTAACGAGGCTGTTTGTTTTAAAAATGTAAGGAATAGAAAGTACAGATACTTGTGTGAAAATGTAATGAGTAGAAGTCAGAAGTAGGCAGAAAAATAAGTAATGGAGTAAAGTATAGATACCTAAAAAGTGTACTTAAGTACAGTAACGAAGTATTTGTACTTCGTTACTTGACACCTCTGTCCAACCATGCACCTTTTTATCATTGATATTTTCCTGCAAACTATCAGCAGACTGTTTCCTGCACGTTCACACCCACAGGATGCAACGTGCTGCCAGCCAGCTGCATTCCTCTGTTTCTGTCTCCCCTCTCTCACATTTCCTCTGGAAAGACAGCAGACAGGTGTAGCAGGAGAGGAGACAGATGGTAGGAATGACAGGAGAAACATTTTAGGTGGAGGAAATGAGAATCTGCAGAAGATGAATCCGCTGTAGTCACATTTTCTTTCCTGATGTCAGCTGGCTGCATAAACTCCAGCGCTGCAGTGCATATGTCCTCTGTAATAAGCCTTTTTGATGCTGTGGCCTTGCAGATGATAGCCACGGCGGAGAGTGTGACAGCTTATAACGTCCCGATGATGGAGATGTCATTGAGCCGCAGTGTTTTATGACTGACCGGTGCGCCTGTGGCAAAGATTGAATTCCAAACTCTCATCTTCTACATCCTGCAGTGCATGTAATGACACCTGCAGCAGTGCACAGACACATGCACACTCACGCATACTGTATGCAACAGCGCATTCCTCCACCAGCAGCCTGCTTCATCTGTCCCAAAGTGTCCAGGAGAAGCAGTGGAGTTGCTGTATCGATTCAACTCATTGTTACAATACAGCTAGATTGATTGATTGATTGATTGATTTTTATTAAAGTGTCATGCACCACTGGTGCCCAGCCCGCATGGACTTAAGACACTCCATATACAAAACAAGATAACCACATACATGTCACAATTCCACAATTTCAAGATACAACAGGGTACAACACCTGTTGCCTCCTTTCCCAGGCTTTACAGACAAAAACAGCAAAAGCAATTTTTTTTTTAAATCCAACTCAAGATTTTCTCCTCAGAAAACCAAAACACATTTACATTATTTTTTTGCACACACTGAAATAAACAAAGTCTTAAATCAGAATACAAAGGACAGTAAAGAACAAAATGATACTCATCTTCCACAATATCAAGGTCACAAAAATACAAACTCTCTCCTGTTCAGAAAGACCCTTATACCTGCCCACTTCCACTGGCAGAGGAAGACGACCAGATCTTATCTGGGCACAAAGGGACCGTTGTTTCCCAGACAAAGTTAACTTCACATAAGGCTCAGTCTGGTATTCCTACTTAAATTGTAAATAATTCCTTAGTTTTGTTTGCTTACAGCTGTCATTTTTCCATTGTATTTTATAATAATTGAAAAAAAGTTTTAAGAAATTTAAATTCCACTGCAATTTATTCATGTAAATGTACAAATGTCAACAAAAGTTGCCCAAAAGTCTTATGAAGCACTTTCACAATGGCAACAGTGGTTCAGAAAAACTTCAAGTATTTAATTTTTTTGTTAACTACAGGAAGAAACCTCAAGCAGACCAAACTCAGTGTGGTGTCCATCTGATTAATTTAAATAAAAGCATAGGAAGGAATTATCAACTATACAGACATAGCAATGTTACTGCTAAAAACTGGCGGGTCAGTATTTCACCCCATCACAGTTTTTCTCCAGAGTTCATAAGTGTTTTGGTTTTTGGATGTCCCAGGTTGCTTGGGGTCACCACTGTGGATCTGCTATGTGGAAGAACACATGCACACTTCCTGGTGTTCCTAATCAGTCTCTCAGCCAAGTACGAATCAAGACCGACTCTGCTGAACTGATGGGATCAGGTGTGCACAGAACCAGATGGCGTCACATTCCAATACAGGGCTTAAAGAGAGAAATTTCCTCAGATAAGGATGTTGCAAATGATTATGTCCAACCTGGAAATAGAAGTGTTACTTCTTCTGGATGAATGAGTGGAAAGTCAGTTTTTGCTTGACGGGATATTTTGATTTCCTCTCGTCCAGCATTTAGGCAACATGGAGACATCCCTCTTTGCACAGATTTAGTTCACACCAAAATTGTCCAAGTATGCTGGTATAGCCTTTTGTGTAAAGGTTTACACAAAAGGCTATACCAGCACCGCAGAGAGGGCGCCAGTGGACCTCAGTCTGCAGTTCATCTCCACCTTAAAGACACTAACCACACGTTTGAGGACAAGGAAGTTAAAATATTAGCCAGAGAGAAGAAATGGTTTGAGTGAGGGGTCAAGGAGGCATTCTTTGTGAAACGTTTGAAACCCAGCCTTAACCGGGGAGGGGGTCGGAGGCACGCTTTATCCCCTGCAGTTTCAGTCTTTTGTTCATGGTAATGAGTCATTCACGTCATTAGCAGAGTCATCAAGGGAGCCATCAGGAGAGGGACAGCTGCCCTGTCATTAGGAAGGTGCTAACTAGAGCACAATAGGTGCTAATTAGAGCTATTGTTTAGTCACCAGCCTATAGCAGTCTGCCTCTCGGTAGGAGGGGTCTGGTTAGGTTTAAAACTCCAGCTTTTGTGACTTCTTGATTATTCTTCTCTACAAGAGTCAAGACAGAAGTCAGACCACCAGAGCAAGAATTTTAGCTGAGGAAGCTTCTGCGATTTGAAGCGAAACGTCCTCGCGTCAAGCAACCCAGTCCAGTCGAAGATTCAAGCTTCTCTACTATGGAAACTACCTGGACAACTGAGAGCCTACATGGAAAAAAGCATGATCCAGACTTACATTAGATAAAGAAAAACCTACAGCACTTAACTGCTAGTTGATCTACAGTTATTCTATATATCTGGTCAGTAATGATATTAGTTGCTTAAAAAGCCAAAAGAAAAGTTTAGATATTATAGTATTGTGCTACAAAGTAATTTGACCAGTAGATGTCAGGATCACGAGGAGTTGCTGTAGTGACACCGAATGGAGCAGCCAAAAGAAGATGATGTGAGTATGACACTTCTAGTAATGAAGCTTTTTGCAAATGCAGGAGTCATGGCTTTGACACGAAACAACACTTAAATGAGATGAGACATTTAATCTGGTCATATCTAACACCGCTCTCTGATTTTTTTTCCTTTGTTATCTTTTATTTTTGTTCCCAGTTATGATGTTGTGTCATTGTTAGCTGCGTTGGACTCCACTGCATATCCTAGTGAGATGCTACAAAGTGCTGGTTCATGGCATAGGTGGGCTTGTCTAATGTGTGCTTCAAATGTACAGATGCCGGGCCTCAAGATTGAAGTGCAACTAAGACTGGGTATATTTATTTAAAGCAGAAACATTATTTTCCATATTTTCCGGCGTGTAAGTTGCAGGTTTTTTTATTACTCCGGTATGACTTGTACTCTGAAAAGTCATGCATTTATTTTATTACAAATAGTATTTAATAAGTACAAAAAAAATGTATGATCCAGACATACAATAGATAAAGAAAAATCATATGTAATTATAACTATTTATATGGAGTTGTTCCAGAAATCAAAGCACTTAACAAAACAAACGCCAATAATAGAAGAATAAATGGCAATAAAAATACACTACAACAATTTACAAAAAAATCCAAAATTAAAAATCTGATTAATACTGAAAAAAAAGCGTGCAACTTATACTCCGGTGCAACTTAGACTAAAAAATAATGATAGTTTGATTACAGGATGGAGAACAGTCAGGATGGTAGAGCAAGTTGCTTGTTGCTTGAACGTAGTTGATGAAAACACACATGATACCATGTCCAGATGATACAACAAGCACAGTAGAAAAACTAGTCACATTTTCAGAATTTTAGTTTTGCCTTGGTACTGAAGTGTCGGTTCTCATAACATCCCTGCTACAAAGACGTGTGCTTCCTTGCAATTGATTAGTTTGTAGACTGGCTCGCACCTGACGTTAGGAATTTGTCACCTCCACTGGTACTATTGTCTGAGGCAAGAGAGGAAATGTATCCACACCTGGATCCTGCCTGGATTGCAGGCTTTATCCAGACCCCGGTCAACCAGATTGAAGCACACACACACACACACACACACACACACACACACACACACACACCACACACACACACACACACACACACACACACACACACACACACACACACACACACACACACATCTGTGTGCACTCTTACCCAGTATTAAGAGTTTTGTCCTTGTGCCTTGTCTCCATTTCAGTCAAGGCCTGCTCTACCTCTAGATGGTCCATTGACTCTTGTATCTCATAAAGGTAGTGCATATAGTAAAACCTATATGTCCTCTAGTCTGTTGCAGCCTTAGCGCTCATATAAAGGCTAATGGGCCTTGTGGATACGCTCTAAAAGAAGAGACTGATGAAGGTCCATAGCTGTAAAATGTGACAATGACCAAGTGCTTGTCGGCTCTGTTGTTCCTTGTCAAGGATGATGTTGTTGTTAAGTTTGATGTTTACTTCCGCAGAAGGTCTCCTTTTCCTGATGTATTTTAAACCCTGCCTGGTTTATTGCCCTCTATGTGCACTCTTTCATTTTGAAACTTTGCTTCTCTCCAAACCCTGCTTGCATTTGTTAAAAAATGTTGCGGCAGGGTTATTTAACTCCTCACAATGCCATGAAACTTACATAAGTTTAAAAAATGCATGATATAGTGAGATAAGACAAAATAAAATATTGAACATGGTTGGCTCCGGCCTGGGATAGATGTTGTTTTATATCTGGGTTGAACCAGATAAAGACATGAAGGTATTTCTTCTCACAGTGTTGCCACTTTGATTGTCCTTCCTGTTTTTCAGCAGTTTGGTTTGTTTCGCTCTTCCAGGTTATTTTCTACAGACACTGTTTCCCGCCCTCTCAGCGTTCCTTCCAGGGCTGCATGCAGGCCATCCTGGTGGACGACCAATCCGCTGACCTGCACGCTTTGGAGAAAGGCACTGTGGGAGCCTTTGAGAACGTCAGCCTGGACATGTGTGCAATCATAGATAGGTAGGAACAACACTGTGCACACAAAATCAAACACATAAAACAAAAAATACTTTTCACACCAAATCATGGAAGCACTTCCTGTTCCTGGTAACTCCTGTCCAAGATGTTGTTCCCATGTAGTGTACTATCTCATCTCTTCATCTAGCTTCACGAGTGTTGGATCGAGTTGCAGCTGGAATGATACCCGAGCTGTATGATGTGATATACCTATATCACAATATACCCATTGTGATTTGGTACATATCACAATACACCAACTGCGATTCAATACATATCACATTGTACCAATCGTGATTCAATACATATCACATTGTACCAGTCGCGATTCAATACATATCACAATGCACCAATCGCGATTCAATACATATCACAATGCACCAATCGCGATTCAATAAATACCACAATGCACCCATCGCGATTCAATAAATATCACAATGCACCCATCGCGATTCAATACATATCACATTGTACCAGTCGCGATTCAATACATATCACAATGCACCAATCGCGATTCAATAAATATCACAATGCACCAATCGCGATTCAATAAATATCACAGTGCACCCATTGCGATTCAATAAATATCACAATGCACCCATCGCGATTCAATACACATCACAATGCACCCATCGCGATTCAATACATATCACAATACACCCATCGCAATTCAATACATATCACAATACACCCATCGCAATTCAATAAATATCACAATGCATCCATCGCAATTCAATACATATCACAATGCACCCATTGCGATTCAATAAATATCACAATGCACCCATTGCGATTCAATAAATATCACAATGCACCCATCGCGATTCAATAAATATCACAATGCACCCATCGCGATTCAATACATATCACAATGCACCCATCGCGATTCAATACATATCACAATGCACCCATCGCCGTCTGAATAATCCAAATGGTTTCCACCTGGTTGTCGCCCAGTTTCTGGCAAAATTTGATGCAGTTGCGCTGCTCCAATCATTCTGCCATTTTCCATGCAATGAAAATCCAGCAAGAGCACAACACATGTCCTCACACAAAGGCTGCTTACCAGCAAATGACGCAATCAACAGGCGTGAAGAAATTCACGCATGCGCACAAAGGTTCAAGGTTGGCTCATGCAAGCACACGTGATTCAAATCCATCAGGTTTTTGCAAAAAATAAAAAGGTCCGATACTTTCTAACAGACCTCGTATTATGGCGGTACGCACACTCTGATTGGCTGATTCTGGTCTGATATTTTCCCATATCAGACCATTACAATGACAATTGCTCCGGATCACGTATCAGATTTGCAACTTTGTTCCAATTTTCACTGTGCAAAATAAAACAAAACAAAAAGCGAACAAAGAAATTATGAGGGACGAAGATGACCATATAGATTCGCACCGACAATGAAGGAGCAGCAAACTTGTCATCGCCATGACCATTAAACCTGAGGGCACAAATAAAATTCACTTTGCCAATCCCTAATTTGGACATTATATACTCAACAAAAATATAAACGCAACACTTTTGGTTTTGCTCCCATTTTGTATGAGATGAACTCAAAGATCTAAAACTTTTTCCACATACACAATATCACCATTTCTCTCAAATATTGCTCACTATCACAGATTTAGACTGGTTTGTGAACAATATTTGAGAGAAATGGTGATATTGTGTATGTGGAAAAAGTTTTAGATCTTTGAGTTCATCTCATACAAAATGGGAGCAAAACCAAAAGTGTTGCGTTTATATTTTGTTGAGTATATAAGCATCACTGAGGTTTGTAAAAGTTTTAAAAGTGATGATAGTTCACAACAGTGGAAGCTGCGTGTAGGGTAATAATATTTTCTGTCTCATGTGGAGTTCTGCTCTGCACGTCGTCGTCATGCTCATCATCATTACGTGTCATCTGCGGTGTTGCTGCTCCGGTTGGTGTCAGGTAAAGCAGCATGTTGCGTTATCTCCACTGCTGTGGTGATGGAGCTGCTGCGCACATGGTGCTTCGGCTGAGTGTAGGAAAACATTATGATGGATTTTTTTTTTTATCCCTGAGCTGCTTCTCGATCGCTGAGGAGAAAATCACCAAATATTTACCAATTATTGTAGAATGACGCGGCGAGTGAATGATGCCTCTGTCCCAGAAGAAGACAAACATTATTTTTTTGATAGAGGTTGCAGTCAGAGATTTTACGAGCAAAAATCTGATCTCAAGTTTACTGCAGTGTGTTTCTGCAGCTTATATGAAGCAATATTCAGATATAATATGCACCGGCACCCACTGTGACCCTTACCTGGACTAAAGGGGTTTAGAAAATGAATGAATGCTGTCTACACCTTATGGAGGACATCAGGTGGATGGAGATGGAGGAAGAGGTGTTGCAGGGTTGAGGGGTGAAACTGCTTCACCTCAGGAGTTGCTGCTGCTACTCTTGATGATCTTTGTGGACACTTTGATGCTTTGCACGCAGATCCATTCCCTCACCAGACAACGTCCTGCTTTTGCCACCTAATGCATCTACCATCATAATAGAAATCTGTCAGATTTGTGCACACGTGACTACTAAGGCAAAGACAGATTACACTAATTGGTTGATTTGCTCAGATTTAGATCATGTTGATCACAAAGTGGAGTTGGACACATCCTAAATGCTCATGAGCCATGAGCTCAGACTGCGCTCAAGTGAATGTGAAGATAGGGCCCTTAATTATCATATTTTCTGGAATACGTCACACCCGTTTAAAAAACAAAACAAAAACAAACCAAAGCAAGCCTCTTGAAGAGGAAAAAACTAATTGCACTTTTTTTTTGTATGTAGAACTCACTTTTTAGCACGCAGATTCAGAGTTAAAAATATTTCCCAGCTGGATTCGAAACAGCTCCAGACCCCCAAGGAAGAGTTGGAAGATGTGGTGTCCAAGGATAGAGAAGTGTGAGCTGAGCTACTTTACTTTTGTGCCACCACAAGCCAGTCCCAGATAAGCAGCAGAAAACATGAAATGATTCCCTGAGGGCAACTTTAACAAAGGACAGGAATTGAGTGGCACATGTGCACAACACAGTGTGTGCTGTTACTTAACATAAGTAGTTTCAAATAAAAAAAAAAAAAGATGGACAGATTAACATGCTTTGGACAACATATTGGATGTTATTTGACACAATTTGGGCAAAGGAAATCAATAATATGGACAAGGTTGGAGAAGTGAAGTGTGGATTTTTGCAGGACGCTCTCAGCTTGTGGGGTGTACCAAAAGGACTACTAAATTACAACTAGAGCACCACGCTCATAGAGATTAAACCTCTGCCAACACTAGTTTCCAATTCCACAAATTTTTACCTTAGAAAACATTTCCAAGGTCAAAGTCCTGTTAGAGGTTGCTTTTCATAAGCTAAAAGATACACAAATATAGATCAAAAAGACTTTTCAATATTAAAATCAAGTATCCTTAAATCTGCATAAGGCTCAGATGTGGATCAAACATGGTCTGTTCATTGAGAGTGCTAGTTTGCACCTCATTGTCACAAATGAGAGTGATTGAGGCACTTTTGATTGAGATATAATGCAAAATGTTCACTAAATGGGCTTTTCAATATTAAATTCCAATGTCCTCAAAATTCACAATCTGGATCAAACTTTGTCAGGTGATCGTGAGTGTCAGTCTGCACCTCACTTTTCAATATGAGAGTAATTGGAGCATGTTTTGATTAAGATATAATATAAAATATACATTAAATGGGGTTTTCAATGTTGAATTTAAATGGCCAAAAATCTGTAATATGGATCAGATCCAAATCAATCATTGCCACTCAAGATACCAGCCTACATAATGCTGTCAAATATGAAAGAGATTTGATCTTTTCTGACAGTTAGGAATTTTGAATATTCAGTCATTTTAAAGATGGGGAGTTTTCCAGTTTTCAAAGATTTTTCCTGACTTTGACCCCTTGATCTATGACTTTGAAAATTGAATCAGTTCTTGTCTATCAGGATATGAATATGAAAAATTGTGGGCTCCAGGCTGTTCACAGACAGGACAACAAACAAACAAATGGGGCAGAGATAATAATGTCTTGTAAGTTTTCAACCTAAAAGGACACTAATGAGGATAAACTAGCTACATTTAGGTGCACATTTGATGCTCCATCAATCATAAAAGCAACTTGTTTTTACTTTTGTAATAATGGAGCATTTGGCAGAACCTGCATTAATAGCAAATTCCCACCAGGTGGAAGTGTTGTTGGCATTTCAAGAACCAATTTCAATTTCAATTAATTTTCATTTATATATACCAAATCACAACAGAGTTGCCTCAAGGCGCTTCACACAAGTAGGTGAACCTTACTAACCTCCAGAGCAGCAGTGGTAAGGAAAAACTCCCACTGAGGAAGAAACCTCAAGCAGACCAGACTCAAAGGGGTGACCCTCTGTTGGGCCCATGCTACAGACTAAATTACAGAACAATTCACAAAACGAATATACAGGATCAAACTTAGTCTATTCATGGAGGAGTGCCAGTTTGCACCTCATTGTCATGCAAAATGTACACTAAATGTGCTTATCAATATTCAAATGCCCACAAAATCCACAATCCAGATCAGATCTGGATTAAACTTTGTCAGGCGTTAGTGTTCTTTGATTCCAAATCAGATAGCCCTATTATAATTAGGATTAGTAATGAATGCATGGTTAAGTTGCAGGACCCCACACGCCCAAAACCTGTGTTAAAAAGACTTAAGGGCCTTTCACACTGAATACATCAGATGCGTCAAATGCAGAGTAGACGGATTGGCCTGAAGTATGCAGTGTGAAAGGCCCCATTATACTCTGTAAATTACAGTATCTGTAATCAGTTCTATCCATTCCTGCTGGATGTGGACAGATATCAGTGATTCCAGCTCATGCAGTGTAAAGGTCACAGCAGTACGTCAGCACACATAACCATCTTTATTCCAGAAACTCCAGTTCAAAAGGTTTTTAATGTTGTTTTTCAGACTACTAATTGTGCGCAACTCTAGTTTTTTTTGCGGGTTTTTTGTTAGTTTTGTTTTTGTCTCTGTGTGGGTGTACTGCTAATTACATGTCATTTGTGCAAGGAATTGACAGTGTAACCACTGCGGTATTTTCATTTAAAGACAGAAAGTAATAAACACTGATCTTCTTCAAATATCAAACATGAGGCTGGGAGGTAGGAAGTAGAATTTCCCGTCTTTCCCAGTGCGGAGCGGAACACAGTTGGAGCTCCTGCACAGCACGTCCTGTCGTTGGCTCACTGCAAGCATTCATTACAGTTTGACATTTCAATTTATTTTCTTGTCAAACGCTGGGCAGACACATTGGGATGGATCTCACCATTTGGAATCATCCACCTCTCGTGTTCAACTCGTGTCTCTTTAAATTGAATCGGGTAGCTAGGTGCAGAATGTTTTAACAGGTTTGGGCCGCTTTCATCATCACTACACCTTTGCCAAATAAGGTGCTATTGCTCTTTAGCCACACCTGGGATGTCAAGAAGGTTGGAGATGTTGATGATGAAGAAGTGCAAGAGACCACTCTGACCGCTATGAAGGAAGCTTGAGTGGTTGTGATTGGAGAAGCAGTGCAAACAGTCAGAACCTGCAGAGAAGAATTAGTTGTATTTCTCATTGTGAGATGAGCTGTTTTTTGGCCTCGGTGGAGGTCTGCAGTCTAACCGTACTTTGAGAGCAAATTCTTGACCTGAAATAATGATGGCGGGTTTCTGTCCTTGCTGGTTGCAGAATTGTTTCAAATTTTTGTATCTGAGCCTTGCAGACGTTGAGGTGGGCCCTGTGCTGCCAAGGAAGATGAATGGGTGCAGTGTTACTACCTAACTAATCAGAATGCCTTTAAAGGTGGTTCGATAGCCCTGTCTGACCTCCTTTTGATCATTTGATCAATGCCGTTCCACTGCGTGATTGTTTCGGCTGAGGTGGTGCAAGGAGAAGAACAACAAAATAACACCCAAACTCAAGCTGATGCGCACAACACCCAATGTGTGCACATACAGATTTCTCACTTCCACACCGACACGCTATCTGTCGACTTAAACACAAGATCTTTGAGGTTAACATCTCCAGGTTCATTTTTTTCTCCATACAGCGCAATGCTTTTTGTGGCATGGGTAGCTCAGTGGGATAAGGTATTGGGCTACCAATCTGTGGACCTGGAATTGATACCTGGTCCTTGGATAAGACACTTCATCTGTATTGTCTTGGACACGGAAATAACTTGTAGTGGATTGATGATCTGTCTGGGCGAGTCATAGAGACTCATTAGCTATATGATACAGCATCTGGGGATAAGGAACAGCATCAATGGGCCTCAGTGCAAATCAAGTACTTGGGGATCTCAACACATTACATGTTAAGAATGCGTCTTCTTCTTCTTTTGCTCTTCTTCCTCTTATTAGCCCCGTTAGGGGGCACCACAACAGGGCAATCATTTCTGTTTCACCCTGTCCTCTGCATCTTCCAGTGTCACTCCAACCACCTGCATATCCTTCCTTAGCACAACCCTAAACCTCCTCTTTGGCCTCCTTCTTCTCCTCCTGTTTTGTAACTCCATCCTCAGTATCCTTCTCCCTATATACCCTGGGTCCCTCCTCCCTACTCTGCACATGTCCAAACCATCTCAGTCTCACCTCTCTGACTTTGTCTCCAAATGGTCTTACCTCTGCTGTCCCTCTGGTAGTCTCATTCCTAATCCTGTCCATCCTCATCACTCCCAAAGAAAATTGCAACATCTTCAACTTTGCCTTCACCAGATCTGCCTCCTGTCTTTTTGTTAGTGCCACCCTCTCTAAGCCATACAACATAGCTGGTCTCACTACCATTTTGTAAACTTTCCTTTTCACTCTTGCAGATATAGTTTTGCCACAAATCACTTCTGCCAACTTTCTCCACCCACTCCACCCTGCCTGCACTCTCTTCTTCGCTTCTATACCACACTCTCGCTGGATAGTTGACCCCAAGTATTTAAACTCATCTGCCTTAACCACTTCTACTCCTTGTAACCTCATTATTCCACCATTATTCACACATGTTCTCAATTTTGCTCCCACTGACTTTCATTCCTCTTCTCTCCAGAGCATATCGCCACATCACCACCATTTGTTTTTTTGTTGGTTCGATTGAGCCAGGTTAATTGAGATTTTGCACAAGTTGTGTTGCAGTATTATGGCTTTTGATTTGTTGGTGATTGCCTGTCTTGAGATACAGATCTGGATTCCTGTTTGTTTTGCTGTGTTAAATTTTACAGTAAAGACTGGTGATAGTTTTGCCAAAATAGCTGGAAAATTTGCAGTTTGCTGTAATTAATAAATAACTATGCTTTAAAATGTAAATTCATTATAAAATATGAATCAAATGCATGCTGTAAAAAAACTGAATATACACTGGAAAAAGTGAAAGCGAGAGAAGCTTCAGTCAGTTCAGCAGGATTTATTCTCCTTGTTGTCAGTGAATATTACTCACTTGTCATTTGTCAATTCTACTTCAACTGTGTGTCAGCTCTATTAAAATGTCAGTGAAACCAGATGCTGCAGAGTGACAACTCAAATTCACAAACAGTAGGAGCTTCCTCAGTGGTATAATTGGGATCTGAACCATCAGCCCTTGATTTAATGGGTAATTGGCTCTACCCTCTGAGCAACAAAAGCACTTCAAACAAATAAGTGTAAACCACTTTTGGCAAAATTGCAGAGTTCTTGCCAACTTCTCAGAATAACCTCACAATGGGAATATGGCTCACATGGAAGAACAACCTTTACTTTACCTGAAACGATTCAGTTTCAATAAAATATATTTATACATTGCTGAATTGTAACACGTTGTCTCCATGATCTGCTCCGGAAAAATATCATAACACATATGGAATGAATATTATAATGATGTAAAATGATTTTTTTTTTTGTAGATTATTATTGACAGGCTGGTTAGGTAGGACACAAATGTGAGACTCACACAAACAGCTCTGATTGCAAAAGGCTTTAGTGGCGAGGAAAGCAGTGGACAGTACACAGGAAGGCAGTCCAGAAAACACAGCAGCAGTACAATGATCATCAGGGTTAGGCAAGGTCGGAACAGCCAGGCAGGTGGTTGAAAACACGATGAGACAGGCAGGACTATGGAAGACAAAACCGAGAGCTAGAAAGAAGGCACAAGGCTTATCAATCTGGCGAGGAACAAACACAACCAGTGAGCTTATATTACCCCAAGTGTCAATCACCAAATCAAGAACAGGTGTGCATGGAAAACACCAGAAACAGGACGTGGCCAGAGAGACAAACAAGATAGATAGCAGCAGACAGACCCAAGCAGAAAAACCCCAAAAAGAAAATGAACACACAGAAAAGCAATGCATGAGCAGAAAGAAAAATGACAGAAAACAGACAACAAACATAAGACAGAAACCCAGACAAAATGGCAGACCCTGACAGTACCCCCCAACCACCACGGCCGACCCCAGATGGCCCAGGAGAATCAGGTGAGTGGCTTGAAAGTTGCAAATAGACCAGCATCCAGCACAAAATGGAAGGAAACCCATGACTGCTTCTCTAGGCCATAACCCTCCCAATCAACCAAATACTGGAACCCGCAACCACAACGGTGAGAGGCCAAGAGCCAGCACACGGTTAAAATGGAGCCACCATCCGCACACCAGGCGGTTGGCTGGGGAATGGCAGAAGGGCACAAAGATTTGACGGGTTTGACATGGCATGACATGGAGCGTTGGGTGGACACACGTGGAACGGGAAAGATGGAGATGGACGGAAACAGGATTAATGATTTTAGAGCCTGGGAAGGGACCAACGAACCTGGGAGCCAATTTCTGAGTTACACCCCTAAGGGCAAGGTGGCATGTCGACAGCCAGATCCTCTGGCCTGGAGCATAAGATGGAGCAACCAATCATCTACTGTCAGCAGTGGACTTGTACGCAGCCAAGGAATGTAGCAATGCCTTATAGGCCTGCTCCCAGGTTAGTTGGCAGCGAAGAATCAAACTGAGTGTGGAAGGAACTGAGGAATTAAGATTCGTAGGGGGGAAAAGCATGGGTTGGTGACCAAAAACTACATGAATTGGGGCATAACCAGTGTAAACTGAGAGTAAACTGTTATGAGTGATTTCGATCCACTGGAGCTGGTCTGACCATGATGTGGGATGTTGGGAAGTGAGGACCCAGAGGCCTTTTTCAAGCTCCTGGTTGAGCCGTTCCATTTGCCCATTGGCCTGTGGATGGTAGCCCGAAGTGAGATTATATGTGACCCCAAGGAGACAGTAAAACTGCCTCCAGAAATGGGACACAAACTGTGGACCCCGGTCAGAAACTATATCCTGCAGAAACCCATGCAGCTTAAAAACCTGATTCAACATCACCACAGCAGTCTCTTTAGCTGACGGAAACTTACCTAGCAGTATGAAATTAACCATTTTGGAAAGTCGGTCTGCTACCGTCAGAACAACCGTATGACCCTTCGAAGGTGGAAACCTGGTTACAAAATCCATTGAGATGTGGGACCAGGGGTGAGTGGGAACCAACAACAGTAATAAGGCTCCCGCAGGCAGACGATTTGATGATTTGTGCATTGCAAACACTTGTCAGGCAGTAACATATTTGGTGACATCCCTCACAAGCCCAGGCCACCAGAATCTTTGATGAACAATAAACAAAGTTCTCTTGATACCCGGATGACAAAACATGCAACTCTTGTGACACCAACAGATTGTCTCCCATACAAGGGCAGTAGGGACAAAGAGCTTGTCCCACAGACAACCAGCAAGAGCCAGCACATCCTCCACTGCAGATTTTATTTTGGACTTGATATCCCAAATAAGCACAGACATGAAACAAGACATGAGCAAAATGGTCTCCGGACCTGCAGGTGGATCTACCGTGTCCCCCTAATGGGATAGCGCATCAGGTTTACTATTCTTTGAGCCCGGACGATAAGACAGGGTGAAATTAAAATGGCTGAAACATATGGCCCAATGGGCCTGGCGAGAGTTCACACGTTTGGCGGTTTTAAGGTACTTAAGGTACTTTTGATCAGGAGCCGACAGAGAACAGAGTTTTCCCCGTGGTGGGCTTGCCCCAGGGAAAAGCTCTATAGCACAATCACACGCTCTGTGAGGAGGTCACGATTTAGCTTTAGCCTTACAAAAGACGGCAGTGAGATCATGGTAGTACTCGGGTACCCTGGCGAAATCTGGATTAAAATCCTCTGGGGTGCGTTCAGGCTTTTGCAAACATGCATTATTACAGGCCGGGCTCCAGGAAATTATTTTGTTCTTAACCCAATCAAAATGAGGCCCATGTCGTTGCAGCTAGGGGTGCCCCAGGATTGTCGAGTGACTCATATTTTCCATTACATGAACACTGATTGATTCCGAATGAGAGTGAGAAATCAGTCATTTAATTGACTGAGTGCGGTGAGTGATTTGGACCAGTACGTGACCGTCCACAGCATGTACCACCAAAGGGCACGAAATCTTATACAGCTTAAGGTGAAGGAACTTATTAAATGTCCAGACTGTCCACAGTAAAAGCAGAGGCCGTCCACAAGGCGGTGCTGTCGCTCCCAAGCTGCATCGGCTCTTCAGTGTTGGAGGCATGTCTGGATAACGACTCCCACGGTGAGGACGGTCCATCAGACAGCTGTCAGTGCAAATGACCAGCGCAATCAGCTCGTCCAGGTCCTCCGGCAAAATGGTAAATGGACTGCATTTATATAGCGCTTTTCCATCTGCAACAGACGCTCAAAGCACTTTACAATTATGCCTCACATTCACCCCGATGTCAGGGTGTAGCCATACAAGGTGATCACTACACACCGGGAGCAATAGGGGATTAAAGACCTTGCCCAAGGGCCCTTAATGATTTTCCAGTCAGGCGGGGATTTGAACCCAAGATCTTCTGGTCTCAAGCCAACACCCTTAACCACTAGACCATCACCTCCCTTAAAACAAAACGATGGTGATGTGTTGATACTGAATTTCTATGGACAGGCCCTGAAAGAACACGTCAAGTAGTGTGGCCAGGTTCCATTCACTTTTTGCCGCCAGGATGCAGAAGTCAATAGAATAGTCTGTGACCCGGTGGCTGCACTGCTTCAGCCTCATGAGGGAGCGTGCTCCTTCACGTCCTGGAGTGGTGTGCTGGAAGACTTGCTCGAGAGCCATGGTGAACAGCAAGAGTGAAGCACAGGAGGGCAACTGTGGACCCACTCAGCTGTGGCCCAGGCTTGACTGGACAGGTGAGTTATTATGCATGCTATTTTAGTTCTGTCAGATGGAAACATAGATGACATCAACTCAAAATGTAACTTGCACTGAGTGATGAAAGGCCTAATGTCACCGGATTCGCCTGAGAAGCGTTCTGAATGAGACAACTGATTGCACATGACAGGCGAAGGTACGGAAGCCGGTGAGGCTGCTGGCGGCCTCAGTGGTACGAGGGTAGGCTGAAAAGTTCTAAGGCTCACTATAATGCAGTTAATGCATTACTCCTTCATGGGGAGCCTTAGAACTTTTCAGCCTACCCTCGTATGTTGGGGTTACCGGTGGACCTGTCCGACGTAGCCTGAGGATCAAGTCTGGACAGCAGTTGGCTCATCTGAGTACTTACCACAAACATGAAGGCGTCCTGGTGTTTAACAAGTTTGTTAAACCTGGAGCTAAGCATAGCAAGCTGGTCTTCCTGCTGTGTGAGCTGCTGACTGTGGTGTCGTACCACCATCTGAAATGGATCTGAGCCTGCTGTGTCCATCCTTGGCAGATTGATCTGACAGGCTGGTTAAGTAGGACACAAATGCAAGGCTCACACAAACAGCTCTGGTTGCAAAAAGGTTTTAGTGGTGAGGAAAGCAGTGGTTGGTACACGGGAAGGCAGTCCAGAAAACACAGCAGGAGTACAATGATCATCGGGCTTAGGCAAGGATGGAACACAAAACAAAGAGCTGGAAAGAAGTCACAAGGCTCATCAATCTGGTGAGGAACAAACAGAACCAGTGAGCTTATACAACCCCTGGCAAAAATTATGGAATCACCGGCCTCGGAGGATGTTCATTCAGTTGTTTAATTTTGTAGAAAAAAAGCAGATCACAGACATGACACAAAAAAGTCATTTCAAATGGCAACTTTCTGGCTTTAAGAACACTACAAGAAATCAGGAAAATAAATTGTGGCAGTCAGTAATGGTTACTTTTTTAGACCAAGCAGGGGGAAAAAATATGGAATCACTCAATTCTGAGGAAAAAATGATGGAATCATGAAAACAAAAGAACTCTCCAACACATCACTAGTATTTTGTTGCACCACCTCTGGCTTTTATAACAGCTTGCAGTCTCTGAGGCATGGACTTAATGAGT